>NC_060124.1:530078723-530381754 GCF_021461395.2 Schistocerca americana
ATGAGCGACCACCTGCAGATGGGTGCACCCTGTACCCTTCATGGCATCCGGAAGGACCCTTTCCACATCTGGAATGACTCCCCCCGGTATGCACACGGAGTGCACATTGGTTTTCTTCCCCTCTCTTGCTGCCATTTCCCTAAGGGGCCCCATTACGCGCCTGACGTTGGAGCTCCCAACTACCAGTAAGCCCACCCTCTGCGACTGCCCGGATCTTGCAGACTGAGGGGCAACCTCTGGAACAGGACAAGCAGCCATGTCAGGCCGAAGATCAGTATCAGCCTGAGACAGAGCCTGAAACCGGTTCGTCAGACAAACTGGAGAGGCTTTCCGTTCAGCCCTCCGGAATGTCTTTCGCCCCCTGCCACACCTTGAAACGACCTCCCACTCTACCACAGGTGAGGGATCAGCCTCAATGCGGGCAGTATCCCGGGCAACCACAGTCGTAGTCCGATCAGGGGATGCGTGGGACGAGCTGGCCGTCCCCGACAAACCCCCATCCCGACCCCCACAGTGATGCCCATTGGCAACAGCCTCAAGCTGTGTGACCGAAGCCAACACTGCCTGAAGCTGGGAGCGAAGGGATGCCAACTCAGCCTGCATCCGAACACAGCAGTTGCAGTCCCTATCCATGCTAAAAACTGTTTTGCTAAGAACGTCTGAACTAATCTACAGAGAGCGCAAACAAATCGACAAAATTTAAACGGTTATTAAAATACAAGATTGCCTAGTAAATGCAGTAATGCTGCTACTTGCGCACTGCTGACACTGCTCGGCGGCGGAAGTAGACTAAGCGAAATTACACTATTCAGGTACTAAAACACGATGCTACACTCTCAAATACTATAATACGCCCGAAATTTATGAATTAAACAATGCAAGAACCAAAAACACGCAAAGAAATTAAGAATTAAACTATGTAACAAATGAGTGAGCTAGGAGTATACGACTTGCTGCTCAGCTGCTTATCCAACGGCGGCAGGGAGCACACTGACTGCGACCAACCGACACTGGCCGTTCAAAACAAAACAGTAGACAAACGACTACGCGAATTTACACTATTCAGGTACTAAAACGCGATGCTACAACTCTCAAATACTATAATACGCTCGAAATTTATGAATTAAACAATGCAAGTACCAAAAACACGCAAAGAAATTAAGAATTAAACTATGTAACAAATGAGTGAGCTAGGAGTATACGACTTGCTGCTGCAGCTGCTTATCCAACGGCGGCAGCCTACTTTCCTCTCTGTTGAGTAAAGACTGACAAAAACGACATTTCTGGACATAGATGTCTCACCTTTTTTACAACGACTGAGTATCTGGAAAGGCACCTGACTGATTGCTCGAATCAGAGACTGGTATGTGCAGAAATGCCTACGGAGGATCTACATCTACATCTACATCCATACTCTGCAAGCCACCTGACGATGTGTGGCGGAGGGTACCTTGAGTACCTCTTCGGTTCTCCCTTCTATTCCAGTCTCGTATTGTTCGTGAAAAGGATTGTCGGTATGCCTCTGTGTGGGCTCTAATCTCTCTGATTTTATCATGTTCTCTTCGCGAGAAGTACGTAGCAGGGAGCAATATACTGCTTGACTCTTCGGCGATGGTATGTTCTCGAAACTTCAACAAAAGCCCGTACCGAGCTACTGAGCGTCTCTCCTGCAGAGTCTTCCACTGGAGTTTATCTATCATCTCCGTAACGCTTTCGCGATTACTAAATGATCCTGTAACGAAGCGCGCTGCTCTCCGTTGGATCTTCTCTATCTCTTCTATCAACCCTATCTGGTACGGATTCCACACTACTGAACAGTATTCAAGCAGTGGGCGAACAAGCGTACTGTAACCTACTTCCTTTGTTTTCGGATTGCATTTCCTTAGGATTCTTCGAATGAATCTCAGTCTGGCATCTGCTTAACCGACGATCAACTTTATATGATCATTCCATTTTTATCACTCCTAATGCGTACTCCCAGATAATTTATGGAATTAACTGCTTCCAGTTCATGACCTGCTATATTGTAGCTAAATGATAGGGGATCTTTTTTTCTATGTATTCGCAGTACATTACACTTGCCTACATTGAGCTTCAATGGCCATTCCCTGCACCATGCGTCAATTCGCTGTAGATCCTCCTGCATTCCAGTACAATTGTTACAACCTATCGATATACCACAACATCATCCGCAAAAAGCCTCAGTGAACTTCCGATGTCATCCACAAGGTCATTTATGTATATTGTGAATAGCATCGGTCCTACGACACTCCCCTGCGGCACACCTGAAATCACCCTTACTTCGGAAGACTTCTCTCCATTGAGAATGACATGCTGCGTTCTGTTATCTAGGAACTCTTCAATCCAATCACACAATTGGTCTGATAGTCCATATGCTCTTACTTTGTTCATCAAACGACTGTGGGGAACTGTATCGAACGCCTCGAGGAAGTCAAGAAACACGGCATCTGTTCGACGTCCCTTCTTGAAAACGGGAATGACCTGTGCCCTTTTCCAAACCTTTGCAACGCTACGCTCTTCTAGAGACCTACGGTACACCGCTGCAAGAAGGGGGGCAAGTTCCTTCGCGTACTCTGTGTAAAATTGAACTGGTATCCCATCAGGTCCAGCGGACTTTCCTCTTCTGAGCGATTTTAATTGTTTCTCTCTCCCTCTGTCGTCTTTTTCGATATCTACCATTTTGTCATCTGTGCGACAATATAGAGAAGGAACTGCAGTGCAGTCTTCCTCTGTGAAACAGCTTTGGAAAAAGACATTTAGTATTTCGGCCTTTAGTCTGTCATCCTCTGTTTCAGTACCATTTTGGTCACAGAGTGTCTGGACATTTTGTTTTGATCCACCTACCGCTTTGACATAAGACCAAAATTTCTTAGGATTTTCTGCCAAGTCAGTACATAGAACTTTACTTTCGAATTAATTGAACGCCTTTCGCATAGCCCTACTCACACTACATTTCGCTTCGCGTAATTTTTGTTTGTCTGCAAGACAAAGACTCACCACCAGGAACAACCTTCATTCTTAATGTAGGCAGACTCTGAGCGTTTCTTAGCTTCTGCGGTGTGTCCTGAAGGCGATCCTAATGCCTGTCAGATATAGAATGGCACATACTGTATGTGGCAGTGTAAAACGCTGTATACTATTATGACAGCAGTCACAAGAAATTCGAATTAGTAGTCAGGGAGAATCGTGAGAGTGGTTGCTTTCTGAGCTCAAAAAAGTTACGTTGGAGGTTCATGGAGTTTATTGTGGGAACACTGCCATGACCAATTCGCAGGAGAATGGTGCCTTATATGAACAGGCAGTTATTATGGGCTGCCATTGGATAGAAAGGCTGAAACTCCACACAGAGGCAGTTGTCATCTTACGTGCAAGTTCCATGTCACAGTCCACAACGCATGCAGGTTGGCAAGAAGCATGGATAGAGGACTGGAAACAGAAACACAGCGAGCGAATGAGGGAAGTTTGGGCAGCAAGGAAGGCAGCGAAAGGAATTTTCCATGTAGTTTAGTCCAACTGCGATCTTTAAGGGCAAAACATCAATAATAACAATAATATATTAATGAGTCGCAAGCAAAAGGCGACATACAAAACAATCAGTCTTCTTCGGAATAGACAAACACTAGTAATGCTTCTGGTTCTAGCGACCGCTTCTGTCAACAGTCTGTCAACTGAACTGCAGTGACTGCTGATCTCTAACTAAACTACGTAGAGATTGCTAATGATAAAGGCCGTCTCTTTTCAACAGTTTCCGACTGCCGTGCCGGTACTGACTTTACGCCGTAATATTCCTCTCCCCCAAAGGAACGGAATGTCGTGGAATATGGAGTGCGACAATGTGGGGGGGAGGGGGGGGGGTGCTGAGGCATGTGCGTGGACGCTCTGATGGACCGGAAGCTGTGGTTGCAGCAGACATCAGACTTCCAATCGTATCCCGCTATCCGACCTTCGCCCTGGTGGAAACATTCCCCAGAAAACGTCCAGATGGGTAAGCGTCCACCTCCTGAGGCCCATACCAAGATGTAGGCGTCGCCTGCTGTGGGGTGGGCGTGTCCAGCTGCATCGGTAGGCCGAGAGGAGGCGGAGGAGGCGAAGGTGGCCGCGCTGTCCTTGGGATCCGAGAATCTGTGGGAAGAGGCACAGAAGGGTCACCGTGCACATGACAGTGGCGAAGTTGATTGTGATGGCGACGCTGCAAGCCATCTGGATCTGTAATGAGATACATGCAAGCGCGAGGACGACGGACGAATTCGCTTAGCGCCCACCGCCTGCTGCTACTAAAAACCCTGTAAAACACAATATCACGCGGTGCAAAGCGATACTTGTGGCCTTCCTCCGGCGCCGGATGCTGAGGAGGGGGGCCGTGAAGCAATTCCGCCACCGATTATCCATCTTGTGGGTGCGAACAATAGGAGGCGAGAAACAGTTCCAATGCTTGATCCCTGGTGTGTGCAGAGTGAAGCTTGGCCATCTGCTGCTTGCAGGTTCGGACAAAACGTTCCGCTTCGCCGTTTGACTGTGGATGGAACGGTGCACTAGTTAGATGCTCTATACCAATGTTTTCACAGAATGTTTCAGATTCATTTCACATGAATTGAGAGCCGTTGTCCAACACTATTACTTCAGGCAAACCTTCGAGGCAAAAAATAGAGGACAACGCCTGATGTGTGCTACGTGACATTGTCGAGTTCACTGGCACAGCAAAAAGAAACTTGTTATAAGAGTCAACCACAATCAACCAACAAATATTCCAAAACGACCCGCAGAGTCTATGTGCACCTTTGCCATGGTGACTGAGACTTAGGCCAAGCAGAGAATTTTTGTGGCGGAGCGGACTGATTTTTCGTACATGCGAGACACTTGGACGTCATTTGTTCTATTTGGGAGTCCATAGCCTCCAGAACAGTGTCGACGCACTGTCCGAAACAGTTGTTTCGTACCAACAATTCCTCAGTGTCCTTGGTAAAGTAACTGCAACACTTCTTTCTTCAAAGCTTTAGGGATCAATACACGCGACTATCAACCATCATTTAGTACAAGAATCACATCTTGCTGTATAACGAGGGTATGTCGATGTGCAAAGTATCGGCACACTACAGAGTTCTTAATGCTATGCAATGAGCGAGGCCAAGATCAGCGAATGTATTTTATCGACATGTTCAAATCTGAATCAGCTTCCATGGCCTGTGTAATTTTCCTACAGTTCAGAGGAAAGGATTAAAGTAATACAGAATCCTGAGCATCGATGTGACAACAAGATGTAGAAGAAGCGTCAAAGTCTGTATCAGGGGCAATTTGAAGATGTGAAAGTTCATCCACATTATCATGTTGAGCCACTGAACGATACAAAATGTCGCACTGGTATTGAGACAACAACAAAGCCCATCTTTGCATTTTTTGGGCTTTTCATACAGGAACCGGCTTCATTGCATGAAATAGGGACTGCAATGACTTGTGATCCGTTACTAGTAGAATTTTCTACTATATAAATAGTGGTGAAATTTGGTGAGACCATAGACAATAGCCAATGCCTCTTTCTCTGTTTGTGAATAGTTACAATGAGCTTGGGACAACACTTGTGGTGCGAAAGCAGTAGGCTTGTCATTATCACCAAACCTGTGCGAAAGCACTGTAGCGATTCCGTAAGAGGAAGCATTAACGTGCAACACAACTGGTTTCTCAGGATCAAAGTGAACCAAGCATCGATCACTGACCAATGAATCTTCAAGTTTTTGAAAAGTCTTTTGGCACTCATGTGTCCATACAAAGGCGACGTTCTTGCGGCGCAAGCGATGCAATGGAGCTGCGATTTGTGCAGCATTCAGTATGAACCGAATATAATAGTTCATTTTGACTAAGTGTGGCTGCACTTTTGTGACATTGCGAGGAACTGGAAAATCCTGTATGGCTAACAAATGCGAATGAAAAGAATGCACACCTTGGCTGTTGGTGACATGACCAAGATAGTGCAACTCAAGTTAAAAAAAATCACACTTGTCCAGTCCACACTTCAGACCTGCATCAGGTAACACGCGAAACAAAGCACGCAAATTTGCAGTGTGTTCTTCAGATGTACGAACTGTACGACAATATTGTCCAAATAGTTTCAACAGTTTGGTACTTGAACAGTCAGCGGTTCCAAATACCGTTGGAAAATGGCGGGTGTTGAAGCACTGCCTAAAGGCAAACGCAAATATTTGAACAAGCCGAAATGAATATTCACACGACATACGGTTTGAGATTCTTCTTCTAGTGGTACCTCAAAATATGCGTCGTGCAAATCAGTTTTTGAAAAGTAGTGACCAGCGCCTAATCTGTCCATGAGATCCTCTGAACATGGCAATGAGTAAATATCAATCACACTTTGTGGGTTGACTGTAGACTTAAAGTCAACACAGAGGCGAATGAAACCTGAAGGTTTGAGGAGCAAAACCAGTGGACTTGCCCGTTGAGTAGATTGTATGAGCGCACTCGAGCCATTCCTCTTTTTTTTCTGTTAAACTGGCGAAAAGGCGGTATGGCACTTGGAGCTACAGTTGTTGCATGTTGATTGGGAGGTTGCGCTGCGTTTGTTGCATTGTTGGCCAGTAACTGCTGTACCGTGTTTATAAGGGTTACAATCTCTGCATCTGAAAGTGAAACATATGTGTTAGCTGCGTTGCATCAATTTCTTGCAGTTGAGGCACCTGAGCAGGGGGTGCGAGAGGTGGGTTGCTCATTCAGGAACAGGCAAGTGCAATAAAAAGACAATGCAAGCAATAAAAATAAGCACACAAGCAGTGAAAATTTTTGCAACTTCCACCTGAGAACACTGAATGGAAAAACACTGTAAGACACACTGTTAAAACACGTAAACACACTCCTGCTAAGAAAAGGGAAGGTAGAATTATGACGCCAGCGAAACACAAAAGCCCACGACAAAACAAAACAGAGAAATCCGTGGCAGCTTGCGACTGTGGGTTCGAAGCGTTAACAGGCTGTCACAATGTTATTTCTACTGTACCGTCGGCACAATGTTATTCGTACATCTCGTCGCCATGTTGCTGTGTTTAGGAATGCTGCATACTCGGTTCATTAGACAAACAATCAAACAACTCTTATTAATGAGTTTTATTACAACAAGACAGATACAAATACTTGACCTTGATCTGAGAATTCTTGTAGTGCTTTAAACATGATCATCCACAATTGCAATTACACAGATATGTCGCAAGCAAAGGGCGACATACAAAGTAATGAGTCTTCTTCAGTAGAGACGAACACAAGGGGCGCTTCTGGTTCTAGCGAGCGTTGGTTCGTTGACAGCATATGACAGTTGGGGAATAGCAGACATACTGCTAATGGTTTATAAGGCTGTCCACCAACCGATAGCATTCTGGCATAGCAACCAGAGCGCCATCTGTGTCTACCTTTTAACAGGGAATACTCACAGCCAGAAGGCTCAGTGTGGAGTGTATGTGTGAAGCAAGCAGGCAGCCATGCCACGGAGATACACTTGTGCACCCAACTCAACAACGTGCTCTGCAAGACAGGCAACTCGACGTCTGGACTTGTTCCCCAGTGGGCACATGTAGGATATGATAGAACGAGAAGCGATTCGTGCCATTTATCAACCAACAACTCTAACAGAACTACGTGAATCGGTCGAGTATGCTTGGCATAACGTATTCCAGGACAGTATTCCCTATCTGTACGATCGACTGAATGCCGGAATCAGTGCCTGCCCTGTCGCTCGTGGAGGTGTTTCAGCATGGGTTGACAGCTGGTATCTGAGAACCACTTGTGCTGTTCATTTATAAATGTAATCATTTCATGTACTCCATATGCACTTTTGCAACCACAAATACTGAGTGAATTGGAAACCTCTAAAAGGGTTACTATTTTTTCCAGCAGTGTATACATATATTTTTTAGGGAACAACTTACGACGATTTGTCTGTATATAACAGTATAGACGATCAGAAGCATCCTAAAAGGTTGCAGGGGTTTTGCAGGGTAGTTTGTGCCGAAAAATAATTGTCAAGAATAAAATATGATACGATGTGCCTTATCCGAGTTAATTGGCATTGAAGTTAGCTCGAGGCGGTGTCACCAAATGTGTCCTTCGGAGTTTTCTTAAAACTGAAGGAGGGAGCAATACAAAATCTGGACACGGGCCGACATTAACGATCGAAGCCGAGGCAACGGTTGAGCAATCTAGTGCACTACCATCAATGCTATCAGAACAATTGACACTAATTCCACCTGACTGGGCTGCTTGAATTTGCGAGTGCAACGTCCTGATTGGCTAACTTCAAAGCTAATTAACTCTGAAGCAGCGCAACGTATCGAACATTTTTCTTAATAATTATTTCGCAGCACAACCTGCCATGCAACAACCTTACAAACTTTTCAAGTTGTTTCTGACTACCGGGTATTGTAGTATAGATCTGTAGTCAAGCGCTAAGTACCAATCGACGGGAAAAACTGGAGGTTTACTCCTAGGCTTAGAAAGGGTAAAGGGAAGAGCTTTGAAAATTACAGAGCAATATCCTTAACGTCAGTAATTTTTGAACATATTTTGAGTTCAAATAAAATAATTTCCTTGAGCCAGAAAAGCATCTGTCCACACTGTCCATTTTAGGAAAGTATAGCTCATCTGTAGGAAAGGCCAATGATCGACTTTGGTTTACTGGGGCAATTTTAGGAATGTGTAGCTCATCTGTAATGGAGACACTGTATAGAACAGTGGTACGACCTATTCTTCAGTATTGCTCGAATGTTTGGGATCCACATTAAATAGGATTAAGGGAAGATACCGAAGCAGTTCAGAGGCCTGCTCCTAGACTTGGTACCAGAAGGCTCGATCAACACGCCAATGTTACTCTACCGTATCTTCCTTCTCCGTCGGCGTTGTCGTGGTTAAAGTGAGACACCGTTATACCAACAGGAAAGGCGCGTCGATCTTAGAGCACGAGATATGATGACCTTAAGCCATTGACAACACACAACGGTCACGGTAGCACCTGATTCCAGAATAGCTGCAGTAGTTAAGATCTACGAACTATCCCCTGTTGACCAGGTCCCCAAAACTTAACTCGTAACGAGATCCCTTCAAAGCAAATTGTCATAACGATCGTCTATAAAGGCTTCGTACAACGAGAATCAATGTTACGGTTTATGGAATAATAACAGACACGACCAAACTGTCTTGTCTCTTCTGCTTTATTTAACATAACTTCGTTCACAGTTTCATTTCGCATTCACCACTCACTCACCGAAACCCTTTAATGATCAGTTTTGGTTGCTTAACACCAACAGTCAATGATAATGATACAGCTTTTCTCCTTTTTATAAATTGAAGCCCGCTCTCCGTGAAATAATAAAAAAAAAAAAAACCGGTCTCAATACCGCGTCCCTCGTGAGATGCGAATAGACTTATCCCGGAATTGACCGCCCTGTAGGTGTACTCAATTTAATGACCACATTTCACTGTCCGCTATTTCGCGTAACTGAATGTCCATTTGTTAGTCTGATTATACACTGTAGCTATTTAAAATTCGCCCCTATATTTTTCACAACGCACAATTAGCACTTCGTTACTTGTTTTCTTTTTTTTCTTCTAAGAGTAAACGGAAAAAAAAGACGCCGTATCATCGGCTTAGTCGATATAAAGCAAAACACTTTAATATGCCCAATTTTACCTCTTCTTATAGGATCGGCTACCTTACTCATTAATTTATTACATATTATTTCCAATAACGCTAAACAGGTATCGCCGTTATATTTTAATTGTATTCAAAAGCATGTTACTACTATTATGACCGACCAAATCGTAACAAATCGCGCGGCAAGCGTTTTTAACGATAACTTTACGCTATTCAAGTTCCGTTACAGCTGTCTTGACTCGTAATGTTACACGGCCCCCCAGACTGTCATGTCTTGAAGAGGGTTCCAGACAGAACAGGCTTTTTTTTTGTGTACTGTGACAGGAGAGGGTATCTGTTTCTGCGAATACACTCACTCTCAGATTCACTCAACAAGTCAGTACATACATTCTACAATATTTAAGTTGAGTTAATGGGCCTAGACAAAATGCCCTTAACTAAATTCCACATTAGAAACACTTCGCACTAATCACTTCATATTCACACCACATTTTTTTTCTTGGATGAAGCCCTCAGTTCTTCAACCAACTGTGCAAGGCAGGGATCACAGCCGGGTTCGACGATTGGCATCCTAGGCCAAAACCCTTATCAGGCCACTTGTTTAACCGGAGAGGATTTGGTCCTTTTCTTTTCCTCTTAATTCCACTTTTAAATCATCCATCCTCGCTGTTCGGTGAGAGGATAAATCGTATTTCAGCGTCGACATTGTTGCTGATACCAAGAAGGTATCTCACGGAAATCGTCGGTACATTCTTTAATTTTCTTTGTAAGTTAGTATAAGTACGTATTTATCCATTGGTGCTTTTATTTAGTCCACTGAGTGTAGTCTTGGTATCATTCAGTGTTTCTTGAATCTATATTTTGCTCATTATTGATAATATTTCTTCAGGTCTATGTGAGGGAACAAGCCTTTAATTACATCAGTATCACAATCTGCCAGGAGGTAGCTCCCTTCATGAGGTATTTTCATTATTTTATATGGACCTGTATATAAATATTGCCATTTCTTATTCAGTCTTTTCCTGGTTGATGCTTTTGGGTGATTTCTCAATAAAATTTCTTCACCTACATCATATGTGACTACTTTCTTCACATTTTTATCAAAACGGGTTTTTCTCAATTGTGCTTGATGCTTCAGGTTTTCGTAGACCTTCTTCACCATATCTTCTTTCTTGGTAATCTTTTGTTCTATCGCAGGTAATTTCTTCATCCATTCTGGCACAATACTTTCACCAAATACTATTTGGTTAGGTGAATAACCTGTCGATAAGTGTGGTAAGTCATTATACACTTTCTCAAATTCATAAATCCAATCGATCCATTTATAATGTTGTTTGGGTATGTACGTCCGTAAAAATCGGTTCAACTCTCGGAAGATTCTTTCAACCGGATTTCCACAAGGGTAAAATCTTGAGATGTAAATGTGCTGGATTCCTTGTTCTTTCATAGTGTCTCTCCATACTTTGCTTGTATAATAAGCAGCGTTGTCTGTCAAGATCATTATAGGTTTGCCAAGCTCAGTTATATAGTTGTTGATAAAGTTGCGTAACATGGGTCGAACGTGGAGATTTTTCAAAGGATATAATTTCATATATTTTGAAAAGAGGTCATAGAAAGCCAATACATATTTGAACCGTCCACGTGTCATGAGACATGGCCCACAGACATCACCTGACACCAACATTAAAGGTTGTTGTGGGATGATAGGATGTAATTCTATCTTCCGACAATAGTTTATGGGTTTCGTCTTCTGACATATTTTGCACTTCTTAAGAATATTTGTAGCTATACGTCCCAAATTTGGATGATAGCAGTATTGTGCTATTTTGGCTGTACTTTTAGCGGCACCAAAATGACCCCAATTCAAGTGAGTGTACCATACTAGTGATTCTAAATATTTATTTGGAACACAAACTTTCCAAACATCTTCTTCATCCTTCCTCCGATACAATATTCCGGATTTTAATTGATACTGTTCTTGAGAGTGACTTAGTGTTTTGCTTTCAACAGCATGCCTAATGGCTTTCCACAACTTATCATCTTCTTGCAGTTGTGGAAGACTTCGAGATAGCTGTGAAATCTGCCTCTCACAATATTGCCTTGATAAATTCATGACTTTAAATTCAATAGTCCGTTCTTCACACTCGTCGTCATTCTTTCTTTTCGGTAGTCTTGAAAGAGCATCGGCTATGATGTTGTCTTTCCCTCTGATGTATTTGAGCGTAATGTCATATTCTTGCAGTAGCAAGGCCCACCGGGTTAAACGTGAATGGAACATCCTTCCTGTTAAAATAAAAGATAAAGCTTTGTGGTCGCAGAATACAATGATCTTCTTTCCATATACAAAATAGCGAAACTTTATAAGGGACCAGACCACGGCCAGTACTTCCAATTCAGTAGTACAATATGCACGTTCACAGCTAGAGAGTGTTCTGCTGGCAAACCCAATTATCTTGATGGTACTGATATCTTCTGGATTGTCCATCTGGAAAAGAGTGGCACCCAATCCTGTTTCAGAAGCATCCTCAGCAATATAAAAATCTTGATCAAGTCTCGAATGATGTAACAGTGTAGCATTAGTCAAAGCATTGCGGATGTTATCAAAAGCTTGCATGCATTCGGAATTCCACTCCCACATGACATTTTTTCTTAACAGCCATAACAAACAGTCTTGGCTTCCTAACTGATTGGGTAAAAGTCGTCGAAAAAATGAAACTAAGCCGATAAATGACTTTAATTCCGTTCTATTCTTTGGATAAGCACATCTGTTAATCGCATCCATCTTTTTAGGATTTGGTTTTATCCCTTCAGGAGTGATTATATGTCAAAGAACTCTCAATTGGTTATGAGCAAACTTGGATTTTCTCAAATTTACAGTAACTCCGTATTCCAAAAATTTCGCAAAAACTCTTCTTAATAAGTCCAAATGTTCCTCCCAAGTTTCAGAAGCAATTAGCAAATCATCCACATATAAAGTAACTTCATTCAAAAGGTCTCTGCCCAGTACGGTACCTAATGCCGATATGAAAACACCACCGCTTATTTTCAACCCAAATGGCATGACAGTAAACTGGTAACTTCGGCCCAGAAAAACGAATGCAGTATATTTTCTAGATTCTTTCGATATTCTAGTTTGCCAATATGAACTACGCATATCCAAAGAAGTTAAGAAGCGGGCACCATAAAACTTTTGTACTAACTCTTCTAGGTTCTCCGGTCGCGTTTGTACAGGTATAATGATCTTATTGATCTCTCTGGCATCCAACACCAATCTGATGTCACCATTGGGTTTAATTACCGCCACAAGAGGGTTACAATATTCAGAATCTGAGGGCTCAATAATACCCCATTCTAACATTTTATTGATTTCCTTTCTGACTACTTCTTTCTTTGTCCATGGGATAGAATAGGAAGTACGACAAAAGGGTTTATGTGCATACGTCTTTATATGGTATTCAAAGTCTTTTATTATACCCGGACGTTTACTAAAAATTGACTGATATGCTTCCAACAAGTAGTACAGTTCATCCCTTTGGATAACAGATAAATATTCTGATTCTAACACCTTTTCCTGCAATGACATTTTATCCATCATTTCTTCAGAACATTCAATAAGGCATATATCATACACATTTTCATCATCAATACTGACATATTTTACCATTAGATTCATACACAATTGATTTGGAATTACTCGGCCCTTTCTCAGGGTGGATGTCAAAACATTACCATTGGAATTAAATATACATTCACCTTTCTCTAAATTAATGATTGCACCGGTCTCACACAAAAAATCCAAACCCCAGATACTGTCATTTTAGGAACAACCAGGAATGTACTTTCTATTTGAGCCCCCTGTATTGTAACGTCGACACGTACCTGTTTCACAACCTTTTTGCATTTTTGCGCTGAACGCGCCAGACACGGTACATCCTGTGATAGGAAAAGTGGGCATTTTTACCCCTCGGCTTACCTGTTTTAAACAGTCCAGCGTCATGACACTAATAGTTGCTCCAGTATCAATTAATATTTCAACATCAACATTATTTATACTTGTTGGAATTATTGCCTGTAAAATTTGTCCGCATTTATTAGAAACTTCAGGTTTTTCTTCAATTAACTCATTCCTTATATCCTGATCATTATTGTACCTTAATACTCTCACTTCAAATTGATGCCTGCCTTCCTTCTCCTTTCCAGTCATCCTAGGAAGGCATTTGGTGACTGGTATTAGTTTAATCTATCTCGTTGAGTCATCGGTGGGGGTTCATGAACTTCCACAATCCGTACAGTATGATCCGAGTTATGGTATTCACCCCGTCGCACATTGGAGGCTCCTTCGCCCACTGGTATAATTCCTTGTGCTGGATGAGGACTTGAGGCATTTGTTCCATCCTGCCGATGAACATTATGCTTCGAATTACCTTCCCAAGGTCGAATGCAATTGGGTTCATCACTTGGGTACCTGTTACTCTTATTAATATCACTACTATGCACATTCGCGTCACCATATCGAGGTTTACCTCTAGCACAGTAAGTATCTCTTCTATATTTATTATAATCATTGTTTTTATTGCAATCATAGGATGAAGATTGTCCACGCTTCTGTCATGCGGGTTTGACCTGGTTTTCGGTATTATTATTATCATACGTTAAATTATTATTATAATTATTCGTATTACTATGAGTCTGAGTCGACATTTGATTACTACTCATTTGTCTTGCGTCTTCCATAATCATATCTATAGAGTCAATCACCGACAAGAACTGTTCTACATCGTGGACAGGAACATTTATAAACTTTTCACGTATATTTATGGGCAACCTTCCCTTCAAAATTCTGATCACTTCCTTGTGAGAAATTGGATCACTCCAATAACGTGTCTTATTTATGTACTTTTCAAAATATTGCCTTAAAGTACTCCTTTTACTGTTAAAATACTCAGGTTGGTAAACCTCTTTTCTTAATTTCTCTTGTTTACTCGACGACCAGTATTTAGCCAAAAAAAGTTGTTCAAACTCAGCGCAAGTATGGCAACTTTCACTTACTTCGGCGGCCCATAATGCGGCTTCTCCGCTAATTTTGGATACTATAAATTGAAGTCGATCGTGTTCTGACCAGCTACGCGGAAATATTCTTTTGAAATTATTGATAAAGATTTTCGGATGCAGGTTGTTCTTTTCAGTGGAGAATGTTGGGAATTGTCTACTTTTAAAAATGCTGTTCTCCACCTTTAAAGAAGACAAATATCCTCGCTGACCAAAAGAATCATCATCTTTACCAACCGAATCATCAACTTCCCAATGCAAATTTTCACCACAATTGTACTTCGTATTATCACATGATCGGTTGTTTTTCGACCTATTCTCCGAACGTTCGTCCTCTGTCAACAAATTTTGTGATGACTTTCGTTCTAACTCCGCCAATTTATGATTGGTTTCCTTTTGCCATTTAGGTAACTCATCAACTATTTTCTCTTTTATTTTCTGAATTTCGCTAGTGAAGAGCTTAATTAATTCATCATTTCTACTTAGGTGCTCATTGATATTTTCATTTGGCTGGGATCCAATAGTAGTCTTAACCTTGTCTACAATTTCATTTCCTTTTATTTCTATCCATTCAGTTAGATCTTCGTCAAGTCTTTTAGTTTGATCTACTAAATACTTGTCAATCCCCTTACGAGCATCAGACTCAAACTCGACTATTTGTTTCGAAAGCTCTTCTATCTGTGCGCTAGCATTGAAACAGCTGCTTTCACACTTAACCATCCTATTGGACAGGCCATCATAACTCTTCGAAACTACCTCATATTTCTTTTCTACGTCATGAAGTTTTCCCATTAAATTATTATATTGCCTTTCTAAGGTGTTAGAAAACTCTACATCTAGTTCTCCAAATTTCGCATTTAATTGAGTCTCCCAGTCCGCCTTTAATTCTTTCTTTGTATTTTCCAGTTTATAATCAAAGGTGTTCAGTTTGGTTTCCAAAGAATCCATTTTAACTTCTAATGAACCAAATTTGGCATCAAATTTTTCATTTAACTTTTGATTGTCCTCTTTTAATTGCTTATTATCTTTTTCTAGTGAACCAAGTCTTCCATTCATTACACCCATTTGAGTATTTATTGATACCAGCATATCAAACATTTTTTGATTAATATTTCCATTTTGAGGATCAACTTGCTGATCTACTTCCGAAACCTCAAGATCTTTATGTTCTCCCACGCTGCTTACCTTACTTATCATTGTATTTGAATCTCCTAACGGCTCTAAATCAATAACTGTATTATTGTCTGTACATGTCTCCTGTCCCACATTGAGCTCATGGGATGCATCATCCCTATCCTCTTCACTTTCCTCTCTCTCTCTACTCATTACTCTACTCAACTGCACATTATCATGTATTCTTTTCGTTCGTTTGACATGATTATTCACTACCAAGACATACACTTATTTTCACTATGTATTTGTATATATTTATCTACCGAAATCATAAGTCTCAACTTCCTTTTTTTCTTTTATAATTATACAGTTATTTTAATCATACCTGGTGGTATCGCTCACTTTTAGCGATTATTGAAGAATACCTCTTTCATTGGACAGACTCACTGGCTGCTACAATATTTTCCAACTCTAGGGTTCGTGAATCCGGATGACACTCGACTCGATGCAGCAATCCTCCTCGATCGAACCGCACGTTGTGGCGCCACTTCTACCGTATCTTCCTTCTCCGTCGGCGTTGTCGTGGTTACCGTGAGACACCGTTATACCAATAGGAAAGGCGCGTCGATCTTAGAGCACGAGATATGATGACCTTAAGCCATTGACAACACACAACGGTCACGGTAGCACCTGATTCCAGAATAGCTGCAGTAGTTAAGATCTACGAACTATCCCCTGTTGACCAGGTCCCCAAAACTTAACTCGTAACGAGATTCCTTCAAAGCAAATTGTCATAACGATCGTCTATAAAGGCTTCGTACAACGAGAATCAATGTTCCGGATTATGGAATAATAACAGACACGACCAAACTGTCTTGTCTCTTCTGCTTTATTTAACATAACTTCGTTCACAGTTTCATTTCGCATTCACCACTCATTCACCGTAACCCTTTGATGAACAGTTTTGGTTGCTTAACACCAACAGTCAATGATAATGATACAGCTTTTCTCCTTTTTATAAACTGAAGCCCGCTCTCCGTGAAATAATAATAAAAAAAAAAAACCGGTCTCAATACCGCGTCCCTCGTGAGATGCGAATAGACTTATCCCGGAATTGACCGCCCTGTAGGTGTACTCAGTTTAATGACCACATTTCACTGTCCGTTATTTCGCGTAACTGAATGTCCATTTGTTAGTCTGATTATACACTGTAGCTATTTAAAATTCGCCCCTATATTTTTCACAACGCACAATTAGCACTTCGTTACTTGTTTTCTTTTTTTTCTTCTAAGAGTAAACGGAAAAAAAAGACGCCGTATCATCGGCTTAGTCGATATAAAGCAAAACACCTTAATATGCCCAATTTTACCTCTTCTTATAGGATCGGCTACCTTACTCATTAATTTATTACATATTATTTCCAATAACGCTAAACAGGTATCGCCGTTATATTTTAATTGTATTCAAAAGCATGTTACTACTATTATGACCGACCAAATCGTAACAAATCGCGCGGCATGCGTTTTTAACGATAACTTTACGCTATTCAAGTTCCGTTACAGCTGTCTTGACTCGTAATGTTACATTACGAAGATGCTTTATAGACCCAAAATGTAAGCGCTGCAGGTCACACGACGTTATTTTTGCAAAACACTATTGACAAAATTTAGAGAACCTACATTTGGGGCTGACTGCAGAACGATTCTACTGCCGCCAACGTACATTTCGAGTAAGGACCGCGAACGAGATAAGAGACATCAGGGCTTTTACGGATGCGTGTAGAGAGTCGTTTTACCCTCCCTCTGTATGCGAGTGAAACATAAAGCGAAGGCATAATTGTGGTACAAGGCATCCTTCGCCATGTACCTTATGATGCTTAGTGGATGATGAATGTAGATGTAGATGTAGACATACTACCCTACTCACTCGGACAGGATAATAAATGCAACCAGTAATATCAAACAAACGAAAATAATAGTTATGAATAAAATATCATTTACCTAATTATTTAGCAACTAAATGTTTCGTTTCAGCCTTGCTCTAATGCATTCAGGAAAACGTATTGCGTCAGGATGTCGCTTTTAATGGGAAGTTACAAAATTTAGTTTTGAGGTGATTTTGAACATCTCAGAAAATTATTTCGAGTATAGAACTGAAACTCATACAGCAATTAGCTATTGAATCTTGAAAGGTGACATCAAATTTCATGGTCATTGATGTGCGTGAAATGACTTTAATTCACAGGTTAATGTGTCACTTTTACAAGTAGCATTGCATAAATGTGTGACTGGGCTTGATGCCTGTGAATACAGAGGTAACTGGTGGCAACGTCTTTAGTGAGCGAACGCGTTCTTTGCGGCAAATGGCCACTGAGAGCAAGCAGAAGAACTTACACCGGTGTAATCGTCACTGAATATCGCAATGGAACATCTTCAGCGCCCTGGGTTTCGAATGGTTAAAATGGCTCTGAGCTCTATGGGACTTAACATCTGAGGTCATCAGTCCCCTAGAACTTAGAACTACTTAAACCTGACTAACATAAGGACATCACACACACCCATGCCCGAGACAGGATTCGAACCTGCGATCGTAGCGGTCGCACGGTTCCAGACTGAAGCGCCTAGAACCGCTCGTCCACCACGGCCGGCCGCTGAGTTTCGTCTTTGGAAAATTACTTCCGAGTAACCTCAAGTACAATAATTTTTTGTATGTCCATCCTTGTTGGTGGAGATCGTTGTAGTCAAAGACAAGTACAGAAACAGCATCATAGTTCTGCTGAAGCTGATCGTTGCTATTAATATTGTACTCCATGCCGGAATCCCTGATTAACTGAAAGTAATTATTATACATTATTGGCATATCTATTTCTGATGTAGACAAATGTAACTGCTTGTCAGGATACAGATGTTTCGTTAGCTAATACGTTGGAAAATCATAGAATTATCGATAAAAGTTTAAATTTCGCAAAGGCTTGTTCACAGCGGCAAGTAATATGGGTACAGCTTTCCCCGTTTGTATCATAATTCTAAATAGATGCGTTTGTTGAATCACATTTCTTTATGAATAGTGAGTCATTGAGGAATGGTCTCAAGCGCATTGGCTTAACATCGGTCTCGAGGCATTCCTTCAACAATGCAACATCGCTCCAAACGGCTGATTCTGTTGCCTAGCATTACTTCGACGTTGATTCGATTTCGAGGTGAATCGCGAACTATTAATCTAGCGCTTTATTTTACGAATAAACTTTCGAGTTCCATCGAAAAGCGAACAGCCGCTTCGTTTTGAACCTTGAGAAGTATCTGCACACAGTCTCTCAAGGCGGGGCTGCAAGTCAGCTGAATAAGGTACGTCACCAATCAGCATTACCGTCCCTGGTCACAGTGGAAAGGCACCGTCTGCTAACACACGGGATCGCCAATGAAACTCTTCAGCTGTGCACGTTAACGTTAATAGTAGACAGTTCCAGCCATTTAAAACGCGTGAAATGATGATTGTCAGATCCGTAACTTACTTTCAGCAATGTGTACCTACACCATCTGCGCGTTTGTGATTTTAAATTTTAGTTGCTGCAAGCGCATAAATTGGTATAAGACGTACGATACAGACTCAAACATGTTGCTGAACTCTCTACGTTTTTCGCAAATTTAGCAAATGTTTTTACTCTTTTTGAGATTCTACTAATTGTGTGTAAGCACGTTTGATGTACAAATTTTACGCTAAGATAAGTTTCGTAATTTTCTCTAATTTAATTGCAATTACGTTTGGTCCCAAGTAAAATATTTTTGATCTGTTCGGTTTTCAAAAGGGTTAGAATACAGTGTGCTTCATACGTAGATAAATTCTTATTTTTATGAAAAACTTTCAGTTTATTTCGTGTTATTTGCACAGCCGCTGCAGTTACAGTTGTCTAATTTATTTTACACAACTCCGCGTCACCCAGCTCTCCTGTGACTTGGCCGTGTTAACGATCTGTACCTACGACCGGTTGACTTGTCTGGCCGAGAAATAATTCTGTTTATAGGTCACTGCGTAGAGTTATCACTGTAATTCAGAGCAAAGCGTTGGGTAACTAATTATTAACTTCAAATTCTTACATGACTCAAAATGATTTAAGGCAGCGCAAGCCAGGAAATTTCTCAGGAAGCATGACCTAATCGAGAAACAGCGTCTTTGTTCAGGCAATTTTCATGAAATATTTATTAATTATGTACACAAACCGTACTCGCGAGTCACCCTATCTATCAGTGAAAACTGTGTTAAAATCCCCACAGTGTTTCCTGAGAATAGCCGTCCGATACAGACAGAAAAACGCGATGGGGATTTAAATTTATAATACGGCTACATTGAATCCACGATGTATGAGGGTCGTTCAATAAGTTATGTTTCACATTTTTTTAAAAAAATGCATTAATATGCATAGACAAACGTCCTTGTTGGTGCTTCAACATTTGATTTTTGTTCTGTGCGCGGGTACAGTTTCGAATCGGTCTGGCAGAGGACAGAACCATAGTACAGCGTCAAAATGGCATATACACATGATTCACGTTACAAGCAGCATGCTGTTATTGAATTCTTGTGTTCAGAAATACAAACCTTGGTGAACATCCATAAACGTTTGTGTGCAATGTATGCAGTTGACAACAGTACATCTGAGTGATGAGTAAAGAAAGTTACAGCCTCAGGAAACGCAGAAACAGAGCTTCATGATCAGCCACGTTGGGGACGTCGTGTCACAGGCACTGCTCCAGACATGCTGAATCGTGCGGATGCCATTATTCGTGCCGACCGACGCATCACAACTCGACAATTAGTTGTACAGTCGTCGGTCAGCAGTGGAAGTGCGTCTGCAATGATAGAGACTCTCGGATATTCAAGGAGTTGCTCACGATGGTTCCACGAATGCTCATTGCCACACCCACCCTACAGTCCAGACCTGGCACCCTCGGACTTCCATCTCCATCTCTTTGAACCGCTTAAAGATTCTATACGGGGAACACACTTTCAAGATGACGAGAGTGTCAGTCATGCAGTTAAAACATAGCTACGCCTAAAGGACAAGAGATTTTATCAGCAGGGAGGCGTATGACGACAGAACGTAATGGAGACTACATAGAGAAATAGGACATGGACAAGACATGTTGATGTACATTATCACCAAATTCTGACTCTTGACAGTAAATATGTTCTGAGAATAAAAAATGTGGAGCGTTACTTATTGAACGACGCCTCGTATAATTTTGTTTCGATGGAGTAAACTTATGGTATACAACTAACATTTTGTTTCTAGAAATAATTTTCCGCTCCACACACAGTATTCTTTGTAATGAAACCTCATACATTTTAAAACCGTTTGCCGATCGGGAAACTGTGTCCAGAGATACGTCTTTTACGAAGAGCAAACACCGCAACACGAATAAAATCTTCAATACAAAGAACCTCGTTTGCGCATTACGTAGCATACTGAGTTATTACCTCTTCTAGGCAGTATCCTTTGTTGCTCTTTTTTCCATGGATGTTAAGTCGTGAGAGTGATGTCAGAAGGTGTCTTTGGAGTACGGAAGGGATGGTTAGATTTACTGAGGGACTGAACCTTTGGGGCGACCCATCATCCTCGTCCAAACACTTTCAGACCTGTGTTACGGGGAGACTTCATCAAAAAAATTTTAACTTTTCCTCTATTTTTCCGAGTTCAGACAAATTTTAAAATCTTCTGTCATGTAAAGATGCAGCAATACCCAAGTTCTGAAGTCCAGAAATTCATAGTTTTTTATTTTTATTTTTGAATTTAAATGTATTTTTGAAAAATAACTTTTCTTATTGAGACCTTAATTTTCACATTCCAGATTATCAGGTTCATTCACAAGACAGAGTTCAATAGTTCTTTGCATTCATTTTATGGAAATGTTATTAATTTACTTACGGTAATTTTTCCCAAATTTCAAAATTCAAATTTTTACTAGTTATTGGTACATAAATGTGATGATAAAATAGACGACTACATTTAGAAGATATTGCTGCATAGGAGTTTGCACCTACTGCAAGACTACATCCTGCAAAACTTTCATTGAGATAGCTTAATACTTAGGATTAAAAACTGGCACTGAACTTAGAAACAGAAACTTATGGGGAAATGGATTTCTAAGTTTTATTAAAAAATCGATGTTATAGAGGTCACATGCCTATTAAATTCACCGGCATCATAAATTTTCCCCTCCAGTTCCTGTAACGCTTATTGCTGTATTTTTAATACCAAGGTAGACTTTTTGTGAACTTTTCCTTTTCCGGGCAGAATTTTGTGGACTGCTTAATCGGTTTTCTATGTGTACCTAAGGAGCTCTTCTTTTGCAATGATAAGGAAGTGCTAGGATTCATGCACACCAGTTAATAAAACAGCCCATAGGGAATTGCGAAATAGCTTGTACAAGACTCAAAAGTATCTCCTTTTTTAGACACAAATTTCTTTGGCACACTAAAATCAAATGGCACTGTGCAAAGTGCACTTGCCATCATCGCCTGTTGCCAGTAGTGTTAAGATGTAAGTCTCTGACCGACAGGAACTATCTTCACCTAAACATCTGTACTAAGAGGAGTGTGAGTGTTATCTCTGTGAGACCCTGGTACTGTACCTAGTGCAGCCTATGATTTATAAGGAACCAACACTGGAACGCTAAAAACTATCCCATCGATGTGAGAATGGTTCTGTTCGATGGGGCCAGAAATATAAAATTATCTTTGGCAGCTGTTAGTGTGCGATGCCCCCTTGCAAGGTCTGTATATCAAATATTTCTTACAAGGGAACCTCCCCATCGCACCTCCCTCAGATTTAGTTATAAGTTGGCACAGTGGATAGACCTTGAAAAACTGAACACAGATCAATCAAGAAAACAGGAAGAAGTCGGAATAAAGAAAATGTACAAACTGAGTAGTTGATGCGCAACATAATTAACATCAAGGACTCATTGATACCAGGAGCGCCGTGGTGCCGTGGTTAGCGTGAGCAACTGCGGAATGGGAGGTCCTTGGTTCAAGTGCTCCCTCCAGTGAAGATTTCAATTTTTTATTTTCAGTTTACGTGAAAAACTCTTATGTTTTCTTCACTTTCTTGGGAGTGATTATCAGATCCACAAGGGAACCTAAATCGGGCAAGGTAGAAGAATGTTTTTACCCATTCGCCAAGTGTACAAGTTACGTGGGTCGACAACATGCCGTCATCAGTGTCGTATGGAATATATCAGACGTGTTTTCCTGTGGAGGAATCGGTTGACCTATGACCTTGCGATCAAATGTTTTCGGTTCCCATTGGAAAGGCACGTCCTTTCGTCTACTAATCGCACGGTCTTGCGGTGCGGTCGCAAAACACAGACACTAAACTTATTACAGTGAACAGAGACGTCAATGATCGAACGGACAGATCATAACTTTGCGAAAATAAAAAAAGTACATTTTTCACTCGAGGAAAGACTTGAACCAATGACTTCATGTTCCGCCGTTGCTCACGCTAACCACGGGACCACGGCGCTCCTGAGCTGACAGGGTCTTGATGTTAATTATGTTGCGTGTCAACTACTCAGTTTGTATATTTTGCTTATTTTTTCCATAGTTCCACACAATTTCTTCCTGTTTTCTCGATCGATCTGTGTTCAGTTTTTCAAGGCCTATCCACTGTGCCAGCTTATAACTAAATCCGAGGGGGGTGCCTTTGTAATCTGAATACAGCTAAATCGTTTTTGAGAACACTTCAAAGACGTGAAGTAGCCACTAAAATGTTTTTGAAAAGAAATTGAAGTTTTAGCGAAAACTCTCAGCCTCTTCGGTGGTTTCAGATTCAGCGGGATATGCAAACATTGACTATCGCATGAGTAGGTGACGATGTATGTACATTGAAATAGTGCATTCATAAACCACTCTATCGTTGGCGACAACTGGAACAACAAGAAGCATAAATAAAACTGGAATGAACTTGTAAATCTAAGCTTTGTTACGCAGAGCCGAAAGAAGTGAGTGATGGAGTGTACTTCTGGTACCACCATCGCGTTCCTCATTCCCAGTTCCATCAGCGAATGGTGGGTGAGAAGAACGACTATCGGTAGATCCCCGTGTGGGCTTTAACTTATCTGATTTTCCTGTGATAGCTGTCCAATGCTACGTTTATAACAGGAAGTAATGTTTTGCCTGGCTCTTGTTGGAATACCCGCTATCGTCTTTCTAACATCAGACGTGTCATAATGGACTTACTAAGTGAACCCCTGACTAAACGCGCCTCCATCGTTTGGTCCTTCTCATTCGTAGGCCACAAACTGCAGTGAAACGTCTGGCAGAGGGTACTTCTCATTGTACCACGTATTAAAGCTTCTTCCCATTCCACCCGCGTGTGGGACGTGCGTATAACGACTTCTTAAATGCTTTGCGCAAGCTATAATTTGTTTAATATTGTCTTTGCGATCACTGTCGGAGTGACGTAAAGGAGGCTGTAGTATATTCATAGACACTTCACTTGACCCAGGTATCTGAAACTTTGTAAGTACTGTAGCCTTACAAGAAACGGTTTGCGTCTACTTCAGGCGTTTGCCAACTCAGGTTTTTCTGTATTTCCTTGATGCTGTCTCGGGTACGAAACAGAATGCAACAGTTTATGCCACCCTTCCTTTTATACGTTTAGTATCTCTGATAGCCCTATTTCATATGCACGCCAGACACTTGAGCAATATTCTAATGTGGTGTTTTGTTAGCAATGTCCTTTGTAGACAGACAGTATATTCGCAGCATCCTTCCAATGACACCACCATATACAGAGGGAAGTGTTCGCTGTGAGATTATGAGATAATTTCAAGAACGAGAACTAAAAGTGAAGATTTTAAACAGGTACTTATTTCTGACTTTTTTTGACGGAAAGCTATCTTGGGTTCTTGGCATACAGGACATCACAACCTCTTAATGATGGATGATATTAGATGTAATCATTCTTGGAAATTAGTTCCTCAATACCATTTAATTTATCATTTTCCTTTTTCGATAGAGAATCAGCATGAAAATCTGTAAGTGGCAGTAGATGCAGTAGCTGTAGACATAAACTGACGAAATATTACTTCAGAGGTAGTAGGTCTACAAATCGCTCTTAAGCAGGAGTTCGTTAAGGTCGAATCTTCAGATCTTTAATTATTTTGGTCTAGTGATACTTAACAGTAGTTGTAAATAGTTGTCGTCACATTTGTTTCTGTCTGGAAAAGTGCTCTGGACAATTTTTAGCTATTGATTGAATAGGTCAAAGTATCTGCAATGTGAATGGAACTTTCGTCAGATTGATTTCAGATTGACTTAACGTTTCAAGCATTGTTTCCTTAACGCTCGCTGTATCACATTCAGTTAAATATGCCCATCTGTTACACGTGAACATCACAGTCCTAGCATCATGCCCTTTACGTACCGAAATGCCACTGCATGAAGAACCCGCAGCTGGAGGTGTGTCATGTTGTCCATTCCAACTCATTCGGGCACTGATGTCGCGTCATTTGACATAGACTTGTTGGATCTTCTCAGAATACCGTCTCTTTCCAGTAATAACTTTTTGAGATCACGATGCGCTATGCGTTGTAAGAACTCCGTTGCATTCATGCCAATCTTACAAGCTGTTACAATTTTTTCAAACGTTAGAGAGTTTCTATAGTATTTAAGAATTATGGTATATCTCATGTCATAGCGACCTCAGAAAGAAGACTACAGCACATCACACACACACACACACACACACACACACACACACACACCACACATACACTGTAAACGCTAGCTCACCAACGTCGGAATTTACTGACAGTGAACAGTAATTAGCAACGGGTGATAAAGCATTACACTTTCTCCCTGCGTCGATCGACCTGGGAGGAGAGCTGGATTCCAAGCATCCATCTCTGTTTGAAAGGTAATTACTTAATTTAACCTCAACTGTTTCCTTAATGACGCTACGTCAACAACTGAAGCGCATGCCAGACTCTTCATGTTGTTGTATTTGAAACACAGTAATAGTTTAGAAAGTTTTGATATGGTCTCTCTCTACTCGTGTCTACAACTGTCTGATTCGTTACGGTTAATTGAGACTATGTTTGCTATAAAATTAACCATCTTACTTCGACATGTGTTGACTTTCTCTTACCTTTTATTCCATGGGCATTCCGTGAACAGACAGATGAAGTTGCGATGAGGTGCCATTTGTCACCTATTATGATCAATCTTCCTCAGAATGATTTCTAGGAACGGACCCTGAAGTCGCTAGCATGAAACATACACGTTTTTCACACGTTTACACCCTCTTTCGTTATTTTACCATATCAAAGCGACAAATTAAACGACCTCTTAGAGCACCTGAATTCAGTCCACCTGAATATTCCCTTCACGATGGAAGTGGAAAAGGTTGGCTTCCTTCCCCTGCTTGATGCTTTGGTTAGCAGGATTGTTGGTGGTACGTTGGGACATGCCGTACGCAGGACAGAGCCCGAATATTTGTGAGTTGATTTAGCCTACGTGGAAGTGACACTTCGTAATAATGGTTTCAGTGGAAGACAGACCAGATGCCCTACCTGGAATTTACTTAGTGATGAAAATAAAGATGTGATGCCAAAGTGCACGGCCTCTGTCCCTTACGGAAGTAGAGTTCCAACAGAATTGGTCGTATTCTGTGTAAACACGATGGGAAATGGGTTATTGGACCACCACCAATGGTAGGACCCCATTTATACCGAGCGGGTGGCGCAGCGGTTAGCACATTGGACTCGAACTCGCTAGGACGACGGTTGAAACCCGCGTCCGGCCATCCTGATTTAAGTTTTCCATGATTTCCCTAAATCGTTTCAGGCAGTTGTGGGACGTTGTACATGGCCACGCCATAAGGACCGCGGAGGACCAGTATACTGTGAACGAGCATTCCACAGACTTACAACAGCTGAGATAATCTGCTATTGCAGAACTTAATGATGCCATCAGTCATCACCAACACTTGAAACTATTGGGATAGTCTTATTAAGGAAGCAGTTGAGATTAAGTTAACGAGTGATATTATAAAAAGGGATGGAGGTGTTTGAATAAAATCTGCTTGGAATCCAGCTCT
Organism: Schistocerca americana; assembly: GCF_021461395.2. NCBI lineage: Eukaryota > Metazoa > Arthropoda > Insecta > Orthoptera > Acrididae > Schistocerca > Schistocerca americana. Next base: position 530,105,648 of record NC_060124.1, read on the forward strand.
ACTCACTAGTCAAACAACTGAGGGATAGAATTAATACTACCTCACTGTGTGTATATGTGTGCGTGTGTGTACATGTGCGTGTGCGTCTTGCTTTCAGCATATCTCCCCCTCCCCACTGCCCTCAGTACAGATGTTTTAAATTTCCTTGTACTCCGCTCTCTCGCTGCATTTCTGCGTCGAAAATGACGAGTTTGCGCCTGAAAGACGTCGCCCGACCGCATTCCCGTAAATTGTTTGAATCCCATAGTTGAACTAGGAATGCATTCGAACTATGACAGCCTGGAAAACTATCTTCGTTGTGCCGCCGTGATCAAGCGTACTTAATAATGGTTATGGTAATGAATGATATGCAATGGGCTATATCTTACTGCACAATTTAGCTCTTTTTATATATCGTTGGTGAAACAATCATAGACAGAAATACTGGCGTACTACGATTTGTGTTGTGAAGTAAGAAATTGTAGAATTATTGATTGAACAATACACTTCATAAACAAAAAACGACAATAGAGTATTCATGATTATGATTGTTCAGATATATCGTTAATGGTTCAGATGAGGTACCCTGAAAATAGTGTTTTGAGCTTGCTGTAATTTAGGGTGTCGATGTTATCATTCACATAGGACCCAGTAATTCGCTGATGCTCTGAGTACAAGAAGATGGTTCTCCTATAGAAGTTCTGTTTTATGTGGTAAAGTGGCTGTGGAACACAAATATGCAGGAGAGTCAGCTGATGCTGTGGCGGTAAGGATAACTGGGTCTACTGAGAAACATGCTGTGCCGTTTAGATCGCTTGGGATAACAACCTAGAAGAGTCCGAAGGAATAGTGTTACATGCGGTTCCAGTTGGAGTGAAAACGAATTCAGGTTGCAAAAAGTATGCAAATGTGTGTGAATTCCTAAGGGACCAAATTGCTCAGGTCATCAGTCCATAGACTTACACACTACTTAAACTAACTTAAATTAACTTATGCTAAGAACAAGACATACACCCATGCCCGGCGGAGGACTCGAACCTCCGGCGGGAGGGGACGCGCAATCCGTGACATGGCGATCCACGTCGCGTCAATAATCATATCTTCTCACGCCATGACGGCTGTACTCCAGCCTATTGTGGCGATGGTTGCAAACGATCGTAGCTGAAAATGACGAGTGTAGAGTCAGTCATCAGTGCGCTTGCAAATGCGCTTCCCCTCACCACAGAAGGCACGTAACTGTCTCCCGTTGTAGTGGAGTAACAGGATGTATGAACGGCCTAGTTGGCTTCCTGCGTCAAAGCGAAAACCCCGAATTTCTAATTTGTTCACCAACGTGGCGTCTTCCAGTGATGTTATCGTCCAAGTACAGAGGTAGCATGTACGTCTTGGGTCCGTAGCTCGGCCGCTTCATAGAACTACCAAGAAATAGTCTAAATCTCTGTGTTATTTAAACAATCAGTTTAAAAGTTTATACGAATGGAAGTTGTTTCTTAATTACGCGCACCTGTTCGGAGAAAATAGCAAATTTTACAGCGAAATGCTGTAGTAGTGCGTAAGCCTACAGAATCACCCGGAAGCATATATTCGTTCTGATCGGTGAAAATATAATTCCTTCTCATTTTCAAATTGATTAGCGAATACTGTTCTACATTTCAGAAACCAAATTGACCGCAGCTCGTGGTCTAGCGGCTAGCGTTGTTGCCTCTGGATCACGGTGTCCCGGGTTCGATTCTCGGCCGGGCTGGGGATTCTCTCTGCTCGGGGACTGGGTGGTTGTGTTGTCCTAATCATATCATCATCAACAACATCATTCGTGATAGTAGTTAGATTGGAATGTGAAAAAATTGGACTGTGTGAGAATTGTGACTTTGTACGGACGCTGATGACCGCGCAGTCGGGCGTCATCTACCGAGTGTTCAAATGGTTCAAATGGCTCTGAGCACTATGCGACTTAACTTCTGAGGTCATCAGTCCCCTAGAACTTAGAACTAATTAAACGTAACTAACCCAAGGACATCACACACATCCATTCCAGAGGCAGGATTCGAACCTGCGACCGTAGCGGTCGCTCGGTTGCAGACTGTAGCGCCTAGAACCGCACGGCCACTCCGGCCGGCCTACCGAGTGTATTGTGTACCTGAAGAGCTGGGCAGCTGGGAAGCTGCCGGTCGCCTAAGGCCAGACTAAGCCTCTACTTCCAGCTGCCTGATCACTTCCGTCACCGTCTGTGGCACAATGCAGCCTGACACGGACCAAGTGCAGCCCATCCCTGACACAGGGTGTTCTTTTGCCAGTATACCCAGAATTTCTCACATGAAATGTAGATATCCCCCTTTTATACCAATCATTTTCGAAGAGGGAAGACATCACACAATACACTCGTTTTCAGATCGCTAAAGCACCGTTTCTTTTTGTGACAATCTTGTACAATACTATGGCATAGGCTATATTTCCTCTAAGTATTTTCTCATCAGGAAGGAAGAAAATCTTTTTCTATGTGTTACGTCCTGCATCACAGGATTAGAATGTTAAACTCACTTTGGCTTATTACAGAGTATTAAGAGCATGCTTTACCTCCATCACAGAATGCCTCCTCGGTTTCGAAGTCTATCTTAAAGTAAACAAATGCCTCATCATGTACAAAGTCTCTCAAGACTACTGCACAGAGTTCCGTAACATAGCTAATTTTATTACAATGATCATCTCTCCCTGTGTAGGTGGAGATTGAAATTCCATTAAAGTATCTCGCTGCTGCGAAAAGACGCTCCATTCTCGCTACATATCTGTGACGCTCTCACGCTCGCTTCCACCCTCTCGGCAGCTGGTCATTGATATCAAATTGAGACAATGATTAATTAATTTGATCATGAGGGTAACTTTTCATGGTGAGTAAGTTTTTCCTAAGTGAAATTACACTCTGCCAGATGCTACCATGACGTCTCTGGATGTTTCCCACAGGTTTGGTAGTCACTTCTTCCAATACCAAATGGGTGGTAACCGTGGTCAAATTGCTGAAGACATTCAACACCAATTGCATTCTCTCTCAGTTGTCTTGTCATGTTGGTGGAAATTAGCCACTTAGAAATCAGCAAACTGCCCTGAACAAATGCTGCAGCGACCTGTCAGTCTACGGGGGCAGTTGGGTATTTCACTCTCTTCTCCACCCCCGGGACGCCTCCCCCACTTGTATGCGAACAGCTGTCACAGCCCAGAAAGGCTGAAACACTGGGCAATAACTAAATACCTGTCTACTGACTGCCACATTCCAAACGTGTTCGAATCTCCAGACATACATTTCCTTCAGAAAACAGTCGTATAGAAGCGCTGCTATTGATTCCCGCGAAATTAGTGGGAGGATGATTCGAGAAATCGAATGGGAATCTCTGAAGGAAAGATAATGTTCTTTTCGAGGAACCCTATCAAGAACAGACATTAGAAGCCGACTACCACCAACATTAATTCCGCATAAGGGCTATGAAGATAAGATACACGAAATTAGCGTTCGTAGTGAGACGTATAGGAAGTCTTTTTCCCTCACTGTTTTAGCGAGTGTAATAGGAAAGCGAATGGCTAGGTGTGCTACAGGATACCTTCCACCATTCAGCATACAATGGCTTGTGAAGTGAGCATATAGATGTAAATTTAGTGCACGTATTACGATATCAGTCCATCAATTTATAGACATCGGGAAAACAAAAGATGGAACTTTTGCCGCTGATTGTCTCTCTTCAGAAACCTTCCATTTGGCTCTGATTTACTCATTGCAGTCACTTTGCGAGACGTATACAAGAGGTTGTAATAGATTTGTTAATGTACTTAGAAGATACTGTAGGGAACTCACCTATCAACTCCCCATTCGTCACAGTATCGCTTATCGGCTGTGTTCTCATAAATCTTCCACTCTTTGATATACAGCATTTGAATCCACACAATTCTGACTAGTAAGAGCTGTCCCCCACCATGATACAGACCCCTGCTACCTCCTTCGCATTCCATCACGTTCCGACAGCATTATTCCATTAGATAGAAGGCTGACTGGTAGAGAGTTGTTATACCGAGAAAAACAGCACACTAACATACAGCAGGAAACTCACAACCATGCAGTGTATACGTGGACTGCAGAAAGAAATTCAGAAGCATAACATCCGCAATTCATCGATATTGAATAACGGTCTATAAATATAAATCTGTACATGGCCTGATCTCCTTTATCGTGTTTCTATGATTAGGCCTATCATGCCAGAAATACGACAGTTTAGTGATGCCCAAGTCTTCAAGTCTTCCGCTCCTGAGGTATATCGTTGTGAAGAAACGACACTCACGCAGATTGTCCAAAGTTTCCGCGATGTTTGGAATTGGATGAGCATCTGAAATGGTTTGCTCGTTAGGTATCTGTAGTCACAGTAAAATTTATATTTCTGCCTCCTGCCCGACAATTTTTTTTTTTTTTTTTTTTTTTTTTTTTTTTTTACACGATGTCAATACTTGCGTTCCAGGGACTATCACTCGGTTCCATGATCCCATCCCACAGTTGTTGTTCAATATTCAATAAATTCTTCTACCAGTAGTTGCTGCTGCTTTGCTATGCGGTGTGGCTTCCTATAAATTCGTGTACTATTCTGTACGGATAACCTTCCGTTCCCACATAATAAATCACAAAACCTCAACAAGTCCTACAAAGCCATTCGATCGCTGCCCTTCAAATTATCTTCTTTCCATCATAACACTTCCTCATCGATGGTTTACTTGTGGCTTTCCTCATCTTCCAAGACTCCCAGAGTAACTATTATTGCATCCTTCGACAGGGACACCTCCCCTCTGCAGAAATTATTCACACTAGTTCCTATCATCTGTTTCTCATTAGTGTCGTCCACATGCGCTAAACTCCTGTGGATAAAACAATACGAACTATCCAATTCTTCAGTGCTTAAGAGTGGTTCAACCGCAAATAATGTTTCCCTCTGCAAATCGGTATTTAGTGAAACCCACACTATCTTTTCCGCACCTGCTGGTATTTTATTCCGTCGATCGATCTTTATTGAAAATGTACGCAGTTTAGTTGGTCTCACCTCAATGGTAACCCAAAAATCCTTGTTTCCTGCCACCCACTAAGACCACCGAGCTACATTCCATATGTGCACTAATTTGTGCCGTTTTACAGTGTATCAAGACTGTCTTCGGACAGATGAAGCAATTCTGTTTGTGTTTAGCGGCTGCTTCCCTTGCCGGTGCTTGCCACTTTTCCTACCTCTACAATGAAACAACTGATGGGCCACTATGCCACACGCATAGCACTGTGACCGCTTATACTGCTTCCTTACATGCACCTCCCGACCACATCTACAACACTTGACTTCAGAAGCAAACACGCAATGGTCCACTCTCTGCCTTGTGGCCATATCCACCTCCTATGTAAGTGTTGCGATCCTAAGAGTTGAATAAGTCCTCTGGGTTCAAATGGTTCAAATGGCTCTGAGCACTATGGTACTTAACATCTTAGGTCATCAGTCCCCTAGAACTTAGAACTACTTAAACCTATCTAACCTAAGGACATCACACAACACCCAGCCATCACGAGGCAGAGAAAATCCCTGACCCCGCCGGGAATCGAACCCGGGAACCCGGGCGTGGGAAGCGAGAACGCCACCGCACGACCACGAGATGCGGGCAAGTCCTCTGGGTTCTCCATCCATACCCTCTGTGAAATTTCAGCGGGTATACCACGCAATAAAACATCCACCACTCTATTTTCAACTCTCGTAACAGTCCCCTATTAGCTTCTGCCTTCTGAGTCTCTGCAAGTGCATTTACATGTAGCTTATGGATTTTGTCCGAGAATGCTTACACAAAGGCAATGCACTACATCGACAACACGCTTAATTTCTCCCGAAAAAATCGCTCATTGTCCTGTTTTTGGTACCGCTGGCATGATGCCGCAGCCCACTCCTGGAAGTATGTCTCGTGGTAGACAACATATCCTTTGGCATCCTCTGCCAAACACATGTTAGCAACGTCCAAGGTTACTTCATCTGATCACCTATGTGCTTCCATAGCGTCCCTGACATCCTTAACGAAATTTGTCACATCCCCTGTTGCCTTTCCGAGAAGGGATTAATTAGTGTGATCTCTGCCGGATCGGAAGGCACTCTCAATCCAGACTTACTTTCCCGAGAGGCTGATTGCGACTGAGCATGACTGTCCTCACGAGCCTCTAACTCACGTTTAAGTTCGAAATTTCTCTCCTACGTGCTCTCAAACTGCTCCATTAACGCTTGCACTTGCTGAGTTAAAGAAGCAATGGTATCTGTGGTAGTAGCACGTCTTTCCACCGTTTTCCGTACGCTACTTCCACCTTACTGCAACTGACGTTTTTAAAACAAGACAAAACACCAACTCCCATTCAACTCTTCACAAAAAATGTAAACACAAGTTAATTCCTCCGGCCAATCATCGCCCGTCTACACTCACTACAACTACTAGACAGATGACCATTATACCTACTTAGAGAACAAAACATCTGCTATAGCTCTGGTACACAGTAACTCGTGCCGAGACAAAATGCAAAATGGACACCTCACTGGCCTTAAATTATTCCATCCACCATTAACTCTAAACAAAAATAAGTTCACGGGAACCTCTGGCTTCATGACAATAACTCTGAACATCTTGTACCCTAGCTCACACAACTAACCCTGACAAGAAGAGCAAACATAAAAGATAATATAAATAAAACTTAGACTCACCACACCACATTGTGCTGAGTTGTACCTATGTCAAGTGTCACTGCCTCACTCACCACTCACCAAAATCAACTCTTCACCAAAACATAGTGTTGGATGCGGAAGGACACTTACCGAAGCAATATAGTGTTTTGGAAAGCGAAACGACCACCTCCTAGCACCAAATTGTTACAACCCCCCGAGGTAAGGTTTTGTAATCTGTCAAAACGACCAAGAGGTATGGTTTGGGAGAGAGGGATGACCCCCACCAAAGGGTGCAGAGAAATACAGGCAAGTGTGTCATTGACTTTATTACATTGAAGGTTCACAGCCATTGTTGCTCTGAACTCAGCGATGGTGCTGCACAGTGTGCATGGGTCAGTATCTACCAGAATACCGCAATCTGCAGCATCGGGGTCCACTGCCCAGCCTTGCGGATGTAGCGATCCTACTTACTCCACAGCTACGTGGCTGCCGCATGCATTAACTATGCCGTTGGCACTGAACGTGGCTGACTGCTCCCTAAAGCGCAACTCATGGACACCAAGTAGAGTGCTGAATGGAAGCAGCTGACCACTGGTGTCGTAGTGAGTCTCAGCAGCGCCAGCCATCTGCCCAGGGCAGCTCGTTCAGTGCCTGCAAACAGCTCTGCACCTGGAAGGCCGCGAGTTCTTGCCCTGGCACAGCCCCTGCAGATGGCAGCTAGCAGTCTGCTGGACAGAATCACCCAGAGAGCGAAGGCCAGCAGTACTCTGGCTCCTCACGCCGGTGTAGCTCCAAGGTGCAACACACCCTGACACAGCAGTGATGCGTCCGTGACGTGGGGGTTGGGGGTATCTTCAGCAGTGCAGTAGGCTGCCAATATCCATAACCAGCTGTCCCCCTACATGCCCTCACCCCGCTGTTGAGGTATAAAGTCCTGTGTCGCTGGGAACATGAGTCGCTAGAAGTGACCGACAGCAAGCTCTCTGTCGTCAAGCCCACAACTCGTCCGTGGCGAACTTCCTTCCAGCCACGTCGACGGGACGAGGTCCTCCTCACTCGTCTTCGCATCGGCCACAGCCCTATGACGCACTGCTTTTTACTCCAGCGAGAGGACCCTCCGATGTGTGGTGCTTGTGGCGTGCATATCACGGTGTACCACGTTTTATTGGACTGCATTTTATTTGCTGACCAGCGGACTGCAGCGGATTTACCGGTGGATCTGCAGTCTATTTTATGCAATGATTAAACGAATGTTGTTCGCGTTTTAAAGATTTGTGAATTGTCCCATATTTTTAACAAGACTTTGGGGAGATGTTTTTAATGTGTCAACAGGGTGGCTGGATAACCCAGGTGTTTTTTTTTTTTTTTTTTTTTTTTTAAGGTGGTAAGCCAGTCACATTTCCTTGTGTTGTCCTTTTAACGCTTCTGTGTTTTGTTTTCCCTCTGTTTTAATTTCTTGATTAGCTATCTTGCCTCCTCATTGGCTTTAGTGCATGTAAGAGTACCTGTGCGATAGAGTAATTGTTTGGTCATTTCATGTACATGCGTGTACTACAGTTTACGTTCATATCGTCATTCGTTTGTTTTAATCAATGTCAGGGCGCTGCTAACCTCGCCGTTGGGCGCCCATAAGATCCCAAACCACACACACACACACCAAAAGGTTGTCATGGTTGGCCTGCAACTTAAACAATCGTCAGTCTCTCCGGTTCTTGACATGAACAAAATGGCGACACGACTGGCCTGTTGGAGCTTCTGGCTCACTTATTTATATGTGTTTTCTCTATGCCTCTCTCGTAGTTCCTCTGGAGTGGACAAGTGGAGTGCTCTTTCATAATTAGAAGTCAGCTTTCCTCAGCCCACTTCAGATCCTACACACAGATCAGTAGGCGCTATTGCAACTGCAGCGTATGGGTACTTCAAACACGTTGGTGCTCCATGCTGCCCTGATTACTTCACATACGCATGCAGTGCCCTCCTGGCCAATACTTATAGCCTGCAAGTGACGTTGTAAACCTGCCTCGCAGAATCATATGCAAAATATCGCCCTGCAGCCAGGCGACTAGCGCGAGTTTTGGTGTTCTCGTAAAGATAAGTCATTTTAGATTATAAAACATATAGATTAGTACTGATTACGTGATAAATAAGTGTATTAGTGTGCCGTTTAAGTGTACCATTAAAGGTTTCATTTTTCTTTACGTAATATAGCAGAAAACGCGAAAAGACCATACAGTCATATTTTCTGTCTACGTTCTGCTGCAGCAAATCTATAGAATTTCGTCTAGTTGTTCCTTGCTCTCTCCAGCAATTTAACTTAGCGTACCTCTTCATTATTTAACTAGCATTTCCGGAAAGTAGCGTAAAGTTTAAGTTGTTGTTTCAGAAACATTGCACTTTTGTTTTTGTTTACACACAGTTGCGTATAGGCCAAATTTGTGTAATCATATTTTCGTGTTTATCTGTAATTTAACTGACTTCTTCTTAATAAACTATTACGTTTATCATGAGTGAAACGTGCTTGACTTGCCGTAGAATTGTTAGGTCGGGGCTTTGGTGTGATGGGTGCTGTAGTTTTTTTCCATGTGGGTGACTGTAGTGGCGTGGGAATAGGGGAAGTAAATGAGACTCATCAGCGGTTTTGTAGGATTTGTAGTAGAGATAGGAAGATACTAGAACAGGAGGGGAAAATTGCCGCCCTTCAGGCTGAGTTAGACAAGGCCAGGGGAGATCTTGACAGGTTAAGGAGGGAGAAGGGTAAAGAGAGGTGGGAAGTGGCAACAGGCAACAGGAGGAACAGGCCTAGAACTTTGTCTGACAGCTTTATGGTGAATGTGGAAAATAGATTTGACCTGTTGCTTCAGTTAGAAGCTGGTGAGCCTCAAGCAGTTGCAGGTGTAGACAGGGCACAACAAACTTTCAGCAGCAAATTGAAAAGTAAGAATGTAGGGAAATCAGTAAAGAGAAAGAAAATGTTGTTGTTAGGTAGTTCCCATGGAAGAGGTGTTGGCCAACTTTTGCAGGATGAACTAGGATCAGAATACCAGGTCACCAATTTTTTTAAACCTAGTGCTGGTCTGGAGCAGGTGACAGAGGATTTAGGATCACTTTGCAAAGATTTCACTAAGGAAGACACCGTGGTTATAGTGGGTGGGGCAGGTAACAGTATTGACAGAGATCCTGGGTACAGTATAGAGTGTGACCTGGCGAAGATTGCATCAGCATCGAAGCATACTAGTGTTGAGTTTGTATCTGTTGTTGGGTGCCATGACCGACCTCATTTGAACTCTTCTCTCAAGAGAGTTAATTTGGAGCTGGAATGGCTGCTCATGTCGGGTGCGGGGTCACACATTGGTGTGGTTCATGTTGATTCTCTCAGTAGGTGGGATTATACTAGGCATGGCCTTCACCTCAACAGGAGGGGAAGGGTAAATTGGCTGGGGAAATAGCAGGAAAGTTAAAGGGGGGAGGCACTGTCATGAGTGGCAAAATACCAGTGGTTATAGGATTCAGAAAAGACCCTTTTTTAGGGTAGGGAGGACAGAAAGAAAGCAAATTTTAAGAGAGGTTAGAACTGAGACAAACCTTCAGTTTGAGAAAGAAATCAAGAAACATAGTTCCAGCTTATTACATCAGCATAAACAGCCATTGGTTAAGAATTTTCAACTGTCAGCAGATATTTTAACTCCACCCAATTTTAACTCAGTCATTGTGAAATGTCAGCTATCTTTATTGCATCAAAATATTCGAGGACTGAGAAATAAAATTAATGAATTAACTATCTGCATAGATGAATTAGAGTCTTCAAACCCAGCTGACATAATCTGCCTCTCTGAACATCATGTGACCACTGGTATAGAACTTTTAAGTGTTACAGGGTTTAGGTTAGCATCTCACTTTTGTAGATCAGAAATGGAGAAAGGAGGAGTTGCCACATTCATCAGGAACTGTCATAAATTTAAGAACATAGACATTCATAAATTTTGCCTAGAACAGCATATGGAAGGATGTGCAACAGAATTAGAATTTCACAAAAAATCCTTCATAATATTGAGTGTATATCGAGCACCTGCAGGTAACTTTAATCTGTTTGTAAACCAATTTGAAGCTGTACTGGCCCATTTAACAACCAAAAACAAAGAAATAGTGGTTGCTGGTGATTTCAATGTAGATTTCCTTAAATACTCTCCCAATAAGAACTTATTTGAGTTAGTAACACTATCATTCAACTTAATTCCCACTGTAAAGTTCCCACTAGGGTAGCCACTTGCTCACAAACAGCCATTGATAATATCTTTATAGAAAAGTCCAATGAACAAAATTATATTACAAAACCAATAGTCAATGGCCTCTCAGACCATGACGTGCAGTTCCTTCTGTTAAATGTTAATACTGAACAGGATATAAAATCTGTTAAATCTGAGGTCAAGAGGGTAATCAGTAAGCCAAAAATTGATTATTTTAGGACACTCATCAGAGACATTCACTGGACTGATGTTTACAGTGCTCATGGCATGAATGAAAAATATAACATTTTTGCTAATAAAGTGCATACCTTATTCGAACACTGCTTTCCCCCAAAACTTACCAAGGTAAGAGCAAAGTCTACAAAGAAGCCATGGATTACTCGAGGAATAGGGGTATCTTGCAGAAATTTTTAACAAACATTTTATGACTGTTGCTGAAAAGATGGGGTTGTCAGGTTCGGTAGATGCTGCTATGGATTACCTTAGACCAGACGTTTCAAGTAACTTCCATAATATGAATTTGACCCTCACTAGCCCAACAGAAATAATGTCCATCATCTTTAAAATCAAAAACATCTAGTGGGTATGATGAAATATCAACAAAGTTAATTAAAGAATGTGATTCTGAGCTAAGTAACATATTAAGCTATCTGTGTAACCAGTAGTTTATCAGGGGAATATTTCCTGAATGGCTGAAATATGCTGAAGTTAAGCCACTGTTTAAGAAGGGAGATAAAGAAACAGCATCAAATTTCCGTCCAATTTCACTGTTGCCAGCAGTCTCAAAAATTTTCGAAAAAGTAATGTACAGTCGTCTTTATAACCATCTTATCTCAAATAACATACTGTCAAATATGCCATTCCCTTTCCTATTACACTCGCAAATACAGTGAGGGAAAAAGACATCCTATATGTCTCACTACGAGCGCTAACTTCTCTTATCTTCTCTTCGTGGTCCTTATGCAAAATGAATCTCGGCAGTAGTCATCTCCAAATGTCTGTTCTTAACTGAGTTCCTCGAAAAGAACATGAGCTTTCCTTCAGGGATTCTCATTCGATTTCTCGAATCATCCTGTCACTAATTTGGCGGGAGTCAATAAGAATGGGCTGTATTCTGAAAGAAACATAAGTCTGCAGACTCGTACAAGTTTGCAATGTGGTAGTCAGTAAACAGGTATTTTGTTATTTCCCAATATGTTAGTCTTTCTGTGATATTTCGAAAACATCTCGGAATGTTTCGATTTACAGGGTGCATGGGGGGAAGCATATTTTTCAACATCCTCGTTGTTACTACTAGCCACATTTAAGCGCCCAGTCCTTATGAGAAGGACAGAAAAACTTTTGTGGGTCTGGAATCATGGAGAGCAGTGTGTTGTCGGCCGGGAGCAGTACAGCCCTTATGCATGTGTGGAGGTTCGCAACACAGTGCCATATCACCCAGTGGTGGAGGCATTTCAGGGATGGAGAAGAGAGTGAAACAACCTGATGCTCCTATAGACTGACAGATCCCAGCAGGATTAGTTGGGGAGTAGTACATGTTACAGCAAGTTGAAAGAGGGAGAGAGAGAGAGAGCGTGGTATATACATGCATGTAATAAACCCCTTCCCTCATAAATTTCTCTCCTTCATGCGACGCTTCAATCCCGTCTCCGGCCATCCTGATTTAGGTTTTCCGTGATTTCCCTAAATCGTTTCAGGCAAATGCCGGGATGGTTCCTTTGAAAGGGCACGGCCGATTTCCTTCCCAATCCTTCCCTAACCCGAGCTTGCGCTCCGTCTCTAATGACCTCGTTGTCGACGGGACGTTAAACACTAACCTCCACCTCCACCACCACCTCCTTCATGCCTCCTCTATGTTACCGCAGATGACGTGTCACTCATTTCATTTGTACTAAGATTGCAGTACACGCTAAGTGCCTATTTGCTTCCACTACTCCGAGTGGAATGCATAAGTTCTAATAACTGTTCACAAAACCGCAGTCTTCTAAGTGGTGGTCCCCTGTGCAGAAAACAGCACATACGTCGTGGATCCGTTACCTTGAAGCTCTAATAAACTCTTAGCTAGGAACTGATATTGCACGAATAATAAAATTTTCAGTTGGTTTGTTTATGCCACTCACTTTTTTATTAACAGAATGTGAGAAACTGCACAATTATTGAAGCTCAAATTATCTAAATTCTTCGCATGCTCCAAAAAAAATAAATAATACAATGAATAGCCTATTTTCGAAGTTACCATCAAATTGTTTTCAGTCACATGTTTAAACAACCAGAGATTGCTAATTCTCAATCGATACCGACCATGGCATACAACATATCTGTCTTCCGAGATGGACGAACCAGCTCTGATATTACATCCAAACCACTCCAACCTTTTATTAACACCTCTGAAATACTGAAATGATAGCCTGCTATCGAGAAATGCTTTTATATGAAATGTAAGTAAATTCACTGTTTGGATTTCCGTCATTTTGGTGCGCAACTTCCGAATGCAGCAGCCAGTCATAGAGGAGGACCACATTTAAGCTTTCTCATGATTCCTGTATTGAACAAACTATCTGTCATCGGAACCTCACACCACATTACGTCATCTTCACACTACTGCTTTCTTAACCTCTCTAAGACGAGTTTCTTGTAGCTGAATATGATGGCTGTAAAGATAGAAATATTACACTGTGGATTCTAAGTGACTTACCTCCAACAACATGACAAGACAACTGAAAGACAGAATGCAATTACCGTTGAATGCATTCGGCTATTTGATGAAGGTTACTTTACTTGAAGAGAGAGTTCGAAAGTGAGGAGACATCCTGTGACCTAGGTAGAGCATTCTCCTAGCGTTCCTTCATGAGCCAAAAATGACTTTAATATTCTAGTCCTATGATACAGGACGTAACAGATAATAAACAATAAAAGATATTTTTCTACCAGATGAGCAAATTCTTAAAGCAAAAATAGCATTTTCCATAGTGTTGTACAGGATTTTCACGGATAGTGAGATTACTTTAGCAATGTGAAAACGCGTGCATGGTCTATTTCTTCTATCTTCAAAAATAACGCGTATAAAACGGGAAAATGTGCTTTTTGCTTGGGAAATTCTGGGTATATTAACAGAAGAACATCCCAGTTCTAGATTTTTTAAACTGGGGTGTCTATGTCAGAGATGGGACTGTAGTTAGTCCGAGTTGGGCCGCATTGAGCTGTGTCTGGCGGAGGGAGTGGTTGGGCAGCTGGAAGTAGAGGCCAAGCTCTGGGGACTTCTCATCTGACTAGCTCTTCAGGTACACAATACACTGGGTAAATGACGCTGGACTAGACAGGAGGTGACTGGACAGTTTTCTTTTTTGTCCTGAGACAATGTGTTCAGGTAAGATAAAGGGTACTACAATCATAAACAATATTGTTGTTCCCAAATGATGTGGCTAGAGGAATTCTGTGTATAGGGCAGGGAGTTGCAGGCGCAGTGGGACAGTGAGTCGCTGTTCTATTATTATTATTACCCATTCTTACGTTTCTTCCAACATCAGCTACTCACATGCAGATCAGCAGGAGGCTAGCCCACTGTACTCCAGTGGTACTTCGCTGTCCTGTTATTATTACCATATATCCTTCTCCTACAGGGCTATTGGCTAGACTGGCTGGAACAACTCTCTAGTGCTAGACTAACAGCGAAAATATATACTCCATATCTAGCAGTTATTGATGAAACTGGATCGAGTTACCGTCTAGTGACCGATCAGTAGCAACTCTAATTGTTTAAATAAACAATGTACTGCACTACTTACAAAATAAAGACTTACATCCATCCTAACCAGCAGCCCAGAACAAACTGAAACCTTTTCCCATCAATTTCCATATGGGGAGGAAAGGGAAGGAGGTGGAGGGGAGATGGGGGTGGAGATGGGAGTGGAGGACGAACAACAGCCCTCTGGCGATGATGCTATGAACTAACTCAGCTGCTCTCTGGATCTCAAAGTAAACAAACAATATTCGATATTCCTACGAATAAATTTGAATTTCCTGCCATTTCTCCTGGACTGGTGCCTTGGATTACGTTAAGGGAGGGGAGGGGTAGGGGAAGGGCTGGGAGTTCTCTGAGGGTGACTCATGTGATGTCAGGGAGTACTCATGTTGTCATCAGAGGGTAGGGTTCGTTACTTGATCAGTAAATTAATTAACAAATTTAATTTGATATCAATTTTATATCAAAATTGGACCAGAACAGCCTTTATCCCATTACTTAGATTTCTCAGTGTAGTAGCATCTGTCATTCCTACCTCACTCCACTTCGTGATGTCATGCATCACCTACTGCAAATTAGCTCGACTGAGATGTAAAATTCGGAGTGATGGATGTTAATGCTATTTCAGTTGCTTAAAGTTTTGTGGAATGACATTTTTAGTATATTTCCTTGCTTCTTCAACTGAACAATTAATCCAATTTTTGCTGGTGCATTTAGAAAGTTATTGTTAAAATTACTTTCAGCTCGTGAATTATCAGTTACAACATTGCTATTAAGTTTAAATGTTGTTGTATCTTGTACATTGGCTGGCTGACCTTTCTGACATACGACAGAATCTCAAATAGTTTTACTAATCTTATAATCCGCATTATTTATTTCTGTCAGAAAATGCATATTTGTCGACATTTTAATGTCTTTCCTTGAAGTACTACCGTATTTTTGTAGTATGCAAGTAATGTCAGATCTTGGCATATTTTGGCCTTGATTTAAATTTACCTCATACTCTTACATGATATTTTAATTCACTAAGTTATCTGTGGCTTTCTTATTTTTAATACATTTTCCAGAGTACTATTTAGAAAAGCTATCTTGCAATATTGACACAAATTCACTGTTATATCACTTCAATATGAGATTAGCATCTCTTTATATAAAGACCTCGTCGCATTCCACCACTTTTAACTTGGTCTTAAAACATTCTGTCCTGCGCCCATTAATTTGTACGTTTGTTCTCACGTTTATAAGGTTTCTTAATGAATGCCCAGTATAAACACTTCTACAAATCTTATCAGGAGATTCTGAATGTTAATTTAGTAACAATGCGGAAACGGAAATATGTGTTCTGGTGCGCAGGGCAGAGGTGATCCGTCCATATTTTTAACAACAGAAAACGTGAACAGAAGTCGATTCAGTTTGCTCAGTTACCCACAATTGCTGTATCTGAGTCGGTTGTTCCTACCTTACTCCGTTTCGTCATGTCATGAGCAGCTACTGCATCTTTACTCAACCGAGATGTAAATTTCCAAATGAAATATGGCTCCTAGAGCTGGAAATTTTACCCCAGTGGGACACTTCTGAGGGACCAGTTGAACAAATATGTTAGTCTAGTGTGAAGAATGAAATCAATACCTGCTACTAGCCCGCTCCTCGTGAGTGCTCTTCGTAAGCAGATAAAGCTTCTGGTAATGCAAAACAAAGTTACCGCCATACACACGTTGAAGCCAAAAATGCTGTAGTGTTGCTCTGTTTTTATATGAATGTGTGGTGTCTGCTCTTTCGGACCTAATGTATTTCTCGTCTGCACAGATGTGGCGGAGTGTCCGCCGGTGGTTGTGCTGCTGCGGCAGCACTGAGGAGGAGGAGGAGAAGAGCGTCCAGCTGGAGGCGGAGGAGAAGAACGTCCAGCTGGAGGCGGAGGAGAAGAACGTTCAGCAGGGGGCGGAGGGCGCCCCTCCAGACCCAGAGGCGGTCATGCAGCAGGTGAGGGTCGCCGTTGTACGCCGCTCTAGAATGTTGGCAGTGTTTGGGGGCAGCCAGACTGTACAGAAGTTTTGCCAATGTGTGGAGGCACCGAAAACACGCCACACTGCCATGCCTAGTGCGACGTAGGAAACCCTTTCGCATTCAAAACAGCATCTAGTCGTCTCGGAATGGATAAATGCACCTCCTGTACTGTTTCAAGGGAAACTTATACAATTTTTCCATCAAAATAGTGGCAACTTCAGGTAGCAATGATGCTTGTGGATAGCGTTCATGGAAACTTTTCTCCAAAGAAGCCCACAAAGGCTCAGTAATATGGAGATCTGGTGACTGTGGTGGCCATTGAAGATGAGACGGTTCATCCTGGTGCTCACAAAAACAGTCTTGAGCTCTGTGGGCTGTATGTACAGGGGCCCTGTCTTTTTGGAACACAGCATCAAAATTGGGGAAAAAACATTGTACCACGGATTGATCAGCGAAAATGGTCACATAAACCTTGGTAGTAATAAGAGAGTGGAGAGTAACCATAGTACCCATGGAATATCACGATATGGGTACCATGTTTCACTCTTGGGACATGTGCTCGGCTAGAAGATGTGAAACATAGCTCATCCAATCAAATGAGTTTCTTCCATTGCTCTATAGTCCAGGTTTTCTAGATTTGGCACCATGTTGCAGGAATTTGCGAAATTGAAACACTTCCATCAGATCGTTACAGGGTATAGCGTGATCCACCGAATCAGACCACTCGTTTCCAGTCGTCCATTGTTCTGTGGCATCGATCTATACTCCACATGAACCGTCGCTTAGAACTGATTACAGAAATTTGAGGCTTATGAGGAGCTGTTTCACCATTGTGTCCCATTCCTTTTAAACTCTCTACGCACAGCCGTTGTGTTTGCTGGGCCACTGATAGCAGTCTGGAATGCACGAGTCATTCCTTCTGCTGATTTCAGGCGATTATTTACAACCTCCTTCCACAGAGACCGGTAGTCCCCATCCGTCAGTACGCGAAGTCTGCTTGGTGCTGGTTTTGCTGTGGATATTCCTTCACGTTTCCACTTGACGACCACTTCACCCACTCTCGATTTGGGCAGCTTTAGAAGGGTTGAAACGTCGCTAATGGATGTGACTCTGGTGGCGAGTGGAAGTGGGCAGAACTGGGTTCTCCGTGCTACTGGGAAGCATCACGAATAGTCAACGCTCTATTGACCTGAGAAGTCTGAATAGAAATTGAGAAGAAAGTGCAAACACGCATTGCTAAGTGAGATAGTTCAGTTTTGAAAAGGCATATAACTTTTACAATTCCACAGTAATTTTTTCATGTTGTATCTATTAACAGAGGTAAGGTTAGCTACTATGAAGCTAATAAACCCTTTTGTCTACAGGAGTGGGAGAAGTTCGTGCAAGAGTTCTATGCAGCATATAGTAGACTGGCTGACGAACTGTCTCTAACTTCCTCAGAGGTGAGTACCACTAAGTCTCTAGACATCTCTCGTAATTCATCGCAAAAGATTCTAACTGCATGTGTACTACTTACAATTCATCCATAGCAGATAAGAGTGCCATAAAATCTGTTAATGTTAAATCCAGAAGCAAAGTTAGATGTTATTTACTATGTAGCTGATTAAGTATTTTGTCCGCAGGAACGAGAGCAGTTTATAGATGAATGCTTTGGCATGTACTGCAGGATAATGGAGGAGGAGCTGCTGGAATCAATAAGGGTGAGTACTACACACTCTGTAGACTTTAGTATTAACTGAAGGTTGCATATTCTAGGTAGATGCGCACTTCTTAGCTATCGTCCACAGAAAATGACAGTGGTGTAGGAATTCATTTCTTCAGTCTCTAGCCCCACACTTAACCAAAAACGTTACGTGACCTGCCATTGTGGATAGTTACTTTTGAGACCTTTTCTTGTTTGTGAGGCGGTTGGGTATATACATTTCTTGATGCAACAGCTAGTAATCTTTATTGGGCTAGAGACACAGTTGTCTGGGACTATAGCTATTTGTGCTTCAGAATGTTACTGCGAGGAAGGAGAGGTTCGGGAGACAAAGACACTTTGTAATATAGCAGTATATCACGATTCAGTGCAAGCGGTTGAAGAGTTACATGTACAAAGACAGAAGCGGGGTCATGGTTGTAAAAACTGTCGAAAGATTGTGTTATGGGAAGAAGCAAACTGTGGTCAAACACATTCGCTTGAGTACAGAATATGTCAGCACCAGTGAATCTTACAGTTACGCCAAAAACTGAGCGTTATCAGGTGTCATGAGTGTTGACGTTGTCTTGCAGGCTACGGCGGGCGCACCCCTCGCCACCACGCCCCCAGCCTCCAAGTCTTTGGAGGCGCCGCACCGGAAGGGGAAGCGACGTCAGCGTCGTCGTGGCTGGCCCTCTCCTGCCCCCAGCAGCTCCTCCTCCAGCAGCGGGGAGGCTCCGCGCCGCAGGTGGAGGCCGAGTCGGCGCTGCCGCAGGAGGAAGCTGCGCGTGCGTCATCGCGGCCGGCCCACTGCCGCCCCCAGCAGCTCCTCGTCCGCCTCCGGCAGCAGCGAGGAGTTGCGGCGCGAGAGGCGGAGGCCCAGCCGCCGGTGTCGCGCCTGTGTCCGCACCAGGGGGGGCCGCGCAGCTGTCGGGAACACACGGGGGCGGTCTGCGCCGTAGCTACAGACTCTGTTCACGAAGACCTTTTAAATAAACGACTCTTTGTGGTCTTTCTGGGCACTCTGTTGTTGTTCTTGTAGTTTCAAACATTGGTACACGTCACAACGATGATCGATATTACGAATCTGTCAAGAAACCTTTCGTGAGAATCCACTGTATAAAGGCCAGACCCTGCTGGAGTATTCCATGAAGAAATGTTAGCAGCAGCAACATGTTTGTAGCAGAGACACACTCTGTTGGAGTATGCCTCTTGCCTTGTGGCACGGTTCACTCATGTCCAACTTTCCCAGTTGACGCTTGAATGTCGGTTCGCTTGAAGGTCGGTTTCAAAAGGAACATTCTACATTTGAAAATTAATGGGAACACTAGGGCTGCCATGGAAACACCCCTGTGGCAGTTCATGTCAGGCATCACGTCACGGTCTCTTGACATCAAACCTTCCCGCAGTGGCTGCCGCTCCAAGTGTTAGTGCAGCTGATTGCAGGGCGTGCCGAGTGTGGTTCAAAATGGCTCTGAGCACTATGGGACTTAACTTCTGAGGTCATCAGTCCCCTAGAACTTAGAACTACTTAAACCTAACTAACCTAAGGACATCACACACATCCGTGCCCGAGGCAGGATCCGTGCCCGTAGCGGTCGCGCGGTTCCAGACTGTAGCGCCTAGAACCGCTCGTCCACACCGGCCGTGCCGAGTGTGACAAGGGTGTAATCCCTCTTGCACGAATTGCAGGTAAAGCACTAGAACGGACGTGCTGGCCACCATCAAATACTTCTCTTTTGACTTCAATAAAACCTTTTTGGCAAAATAAAATAAATTTTCAAGCCTTAGAATCAGATAGCTGCGCTCGGCGATGGACTGTAATTCTCTACACCATTCATCACAATTAGTGTCATGCATCAAAATTACTTAACCCATTGCGCGAAATTTTAAGAGTTTACTGCAGTAAAAACGTTCTATTTGGTTCATTTTAGGTCATACATTGCTGTAAATGGAATTTAGCTAACATATGGAAATTGTATTAACAATGAAGGCAGAAAGATAGCTGCCTCCATTCTCAAGATAATGGTTTGAATGTCTATGGGAGGATTGTCCATTTCGCCCCTTTTTCTGCATCTGTAACATTAATAACCTGCATGTAACGCCATTGGTATTTCATAAACTGTTCAAGATATCATAATGATGAGTTTTTTTTTACAAACTATAGAATCAAAAGAACGCATTTTGTCACACAACTAACACTCAAAACTTTTTTTCTTTATAGAGATATGGAACTAACTCTAGTTTTTTTCTATTGGAACAATGTACTTTTTTCAATAGCATTTAATATCTCATCGAAGAAGAATACAGTGGCGTAGAACATTTTAACATGTTCTATGTGGGCTGCTGAACTCTAATTAGAACCTTTTACTTGTTATGTCTCAAGATGTAATCGCTAAGTACCTACGTGTTATAACTCTGAGTTTGCATGGAGGCCTTCTGTTTCTTCGCAACTTTCAGAATACTTTATAGCTATATGCAAAGAAGCAGCTTGGCAGGTAGTCTTTCTAGCATCACTACTGGAATGGTCTTTCGACCAGGCACCTGATACTTTACTTCACTTTCTTTTACTGAAGATCCACACATGTAGGATGGCATCATCCTGTGATGACAAGTACGAGATAAAATAACCTGTCATCATCTTCAGCGTCCACTAGTCCTGGACAAGGATACAGCATATAAGATGAGCATTGCCACTGATCGAAGTCTGATTAATAGTTATTTCGGGCCGCAGCTCCTGAAAAACCAAGAATTAGAATAAAATAGTAAGGGTAAATGTCACTACGGTTGACGGAAGTCTGTAAATATGGTTTAAGAATATAGTAAATAAAGAAGACAGAATCGTAACAACATACTGATGACAAAACTGTGAAATATGCAGGAAAAGTGTGAAGTAATTGTGGTACCTTTTAAGTAAAATTTCACACAACGCCTTGCCGAAGCAAGGGGGAAGTAGAAGCAACAGGGAAAAGAAGATTACGGCTTTAAGCGCCCGACTAGTATTAAGGGAATTATTTTAAAATAGTATACATAGAGCGTCCTCATCCAGGAATGAGCGAACGGGCTCCAAGAAAAGAAAAATTTTTGGCTTACAATAAAACTGTTACCCAAAAAGCAGTCAAAATCATGCCTATGGTACTACATGATGGCTCTAACGACTGTTAATTAACGCTGTGTGTTGTATGGTCATAAAATAAGCCACTTTCAGATCCATCGCAGTGTTTGATGCCAGCGTCTGTGCATATCGTCGTTGCCCGGTTCATTACAGGACAATACTGTGACGAATGCAGCAGTTGGTACACACGTGGCTTACTGGTTCCTCCTGCAGTTTTCCTGTGTAGAGCTTGCTGGCGATTCTCGCAGTGTATGTATTAGATGTCGTGTGGCGTTACTGGACAACATCGTGTTGGTTAGGCCGTAAACAAAATGACTGTGAGTGTGAGATTACTTGAACCAGAGACACATCGGATGTGGAAACTGGATGCTTGACGCTCTGCACGGGACTCTCAAAGAACTGCAAGGTGGATTCATTGTACCAATACAGACAACACGCTTCGTATACGCAGTGGTGACACAACTCGAGCTCTGTTAACAAGCACACAGCCCAAACATCTGATTCAAATAGGATGCTGCATTACACTGATTTTCTGAAGAAAATTCTTCCCATCATTTTGTCCTGAGTTGACCCAGTTCAAGTAAGATGTGAAAGAGACACAATTTTCTTGCAATTTGCAAGCACTTGTCAAAGGCCCATATTTATCGTACGAAGCCAGCTTCAATGAAAATCACACGTCGGAGAAGGAACTGCTTCCTTTTCGTCAAGTTCTAGTAAACACACTGAAATTCAGCCAGTGATAATAGGTCCTAATAGGAAACGCTCAAGAAGTGATGTACCCTACGGTCATAAACTGCATACTTTGTATTTTTCTGATCGCAAACCGTTATCTTGATACTCTTTTGCCCACAGAACAATGCTTACGAGCAGCCACCAATGTTCTGCAGTGCAAAGTTAACTTGTATTCTCAGTGCAGTTGTGTAGTGTATGTTGTGTGTCTAACCGAGGCGCTCAGACTGTGCACATAATGTCACTTTACCGCAAATTCTGTTGTCAGGAAGGCAAGTTGATCGCCAGATTGGCGTACACATAGCAACATTATTTGAACATACGAAAAGTCCCATGAAGTAGAAAACAATGAACATCTGCCTCATAGTGGTCCTTTGCTATCAAGAGGGTGCTAACTGATGTCTCCTACCTATAAATTATGGCTCGTAGGTGCACTGAGGAGAATTCAGGAGAACTGCACACAACCTCTTTGGAGGCATCTGGGAGTGGAGCGTCGTCACAAGGCAGTACACAGTTGTCTCCACATGATCAGCTTGGCCTCTGTCTGTCCATTACAAACTAAACCACACACCATCCTCACCCTCCCCAGGATCATGGTGAGGGAATAATACGGGCAAAGGAACTCCAGGTCTGTATTGTTTGTCTCCTGATGATCATGGCAGAGGAGACTGGAAGTATCCAGGTTCCAGCATGCATGTCAGGCATGCAGTTGCCGAGGCTGAGGTGGGTCAGTCATGTTTTGAGTCGGTACCGTCCACAGAGGTCAGACGCCTCTTCTCGCTGATTTGAGGGCAGTGCACTACTGGAAAAGTAGCCTCCATCCTATTGTCCAGACCTTCCAAGGCAGTAACGCATGAGCACACCTTTGTCCAGAAGGTGGGAATGCATCAAATGGAATAGCCTACGATATCCGCTGACATGAACCCTACTCAGCATGCGTACAGTGAGTTGCAACTTACAGTGTACAGTCGGAGGACTCCTTCTCACGCACAGGATGACCTCTGGAAGGAAGTCATCCAAGAGTGGGACAGGCGTCAGTAACAACGTCTAACAGCATGTCGGCAGCATACCAAGGACGATCCGAGCATGTTACAGTTCACCGAGTTTAGCAAAACAGCATTTTTTTATTTCACAAACAAGTAATTTTGGACATAATGCTTTTAGTTTGGTTATTCTTTTTTTTCACTGCAAACTTACTTTGTTCTAGTTTCAGAACAGTTGTTCTTTCATTCCCTGCTTCCCTTGAGTTCAAGTGCACACATGTACATAGATACACAAGCTGTTTAATACCATTTGTGAGCCCTTTATAAGAGGAAGAGTAGCAAAAGTTCTACTTCTTTTGTATTCACAAAATACAGTTGGCGTCCAACATACTGCAGAAAGGAATTACTGTTACTGAGGTGGGTTACTAATCAGGCACCACCTAAAGAGCTTCACCACACGGAAAAGTGGCTATAAATACAAATTTAAGTTAACAGAGATTGCCAATAATTTATTAATAATTTTTGTACATGACTCAACCAGACTATGAAGATGAGGCCAGATTGTTAAGCAGTTCTATCAGAGATGTAACTTTTAGCAACAGTCTAGTTTCTGATTCGACTGAATGATGATTATTTAAAGTAAAAGCACATCCAGTGTGGTTCTGTTTCTCTTCTTCTTCTTCATTTTTTTACAATTGGGATCTCATCCCCCCACGACATATGAGATATATGGATGCAAATTTAAGAATATTTTTTTAAACTCTATAGAAAGATGAATGTAACAGCCTGTTTACAAATAATAATGTTCTTTTCTTTGTTTAAAATTTAGAAAAGAAACTAGCAACCTGCCTCAGGTTTGCACGGGTAACATGAAGTGTGGCATAGCAGTAGCAACTTAATAGCACCACTACCGTGCAACTTCTCCGTCTATATTTACATACAGATACTCTGCAAGCCACCACATGGTGTGTGGAGGTGGGTGCCCTGCATCATTACTAGTCATTTCCTTAAAAAGTCTTCCAGCCACTGACATACCTGCAAATCTAAGCTGTATGCTCGTACATGAAGTAGTTACAAAAATAAAAAGCACAGGAAATTAGCCACAGGGTGAATATACAGATACAATACAATATTGCAGTGCCTATTTTGTTCAGAAGTACAATGCAGTGTTCGTTCAGACATGTACGCATGTACGAAGGAAGAGGAACTGCAACGACTACATCCATTACGAAATATATTAAATGTATTTGAAGTTGTGAGTATGGACAGCGATCAGCTGTATAATGGAATGATGCCACTGAAAATTTGTTTTGGACCAGTACTCACACTTGGATTCCTCGCTTATCATGAGCTGTGGCCTTACCATTAGCACAATTCATGGCCAGATCCAAACTTCCATATGCCACCACCCATGTGTCTATGACCTGCGATAGTAGCTTTATTATGTATGAGGTGTGTCAAGATTTTCTTTGCAACATGTGGCAACCCTGCAGGCTTGCGTAGGCACAATATCTTTGACCTTGGTCTATAAGCTGCTTCTAGTCCAAGCAGCACATTGATACACCTGCTCAGCTGTGAGTTGTGCTGCAATAAGTTAGCACGTGTTTGGGTCTCTCGTCACAGAAATGGAGCCACATAATATTGTGCAACGGTATGCCATTTATTTTTGCGTTAAATTGGGTGAAAACGCGACGACAACTTACGGTAAGCTTCAGATGGCTTTTGGAGAGGAGGTTATGTCAAGAGCTCAAGTTTTTCGTTGGCATAAAATGTATAGTGAAGGCAGAACGAATGTTGACGATGAAGACCGCATTGGACGACCATCAACCTCACGGACGGATGTCAACTTGGCCAGTGTGTGTGAACTCCTACGATCAGATCGAAGATTACCCGTGAAAATGATTGCAGAAGAAGTGAACATCAATCGAGAAACGGTTCGTCTAATAATAACTGAAGATCTTGGTATGAGAAAGATTTGTGCAAAAATGGTCCCCAAAAATCTCACACCACAACAACGAGAAACAAGTAAAAATGTGGCAGTCGATCTGTTAGAGCAAACAGAAATCAATCCAGAATTGTTGAGCCGTGTTGTCAGTGGTGATGGAAGTTGGTTTTTTCAGTACCATCCAGAGACAAAACGCCAAAGTACGCAATGGTGCCCAAAGTGACCACCCAGACCAAAAGAAGCTCTCATGTCGAAGTCAAAAGTGAAATGCATGCTTGTGTGCTTCTTTGACACCGAGGGAACTGTTCATAAAGCGTGGGTGCCTCCTGGACTAACAGTTAACCAATATTACTACAAAGAAATTTTAGAACCGGCCGGAGTGGCTGTGCGGCTCTAGGCGCTACAGTCTGGAGCCGAGCGACCGCTACAGTCGCAGGTTCGAAACCTGCCTCGGGCAGGGATGTGAGTGATGTCCTTAGGTTAGTTAGGTTTAATTAGTTCTAAGTTCTGGGCGACTGATGAGCTCAGAAGTCGCATAGTGCTCAGAGCCATTTGAACCATTTTGAAATTTTAGAAAGACTTCGTAAAAGAGTTCCTCGTGTCCGTGCCAACACTGCTGATAATTGGATTCTGCATCACGATATTGCGCCATCCCATACTGCTCTGTCAGTACAGCAATTTTTAACCTAAAAACAAATTTCAATACTACCACAGCCACCTTATTCACCAGATATCGCTCCATGCGACTTTTTTCTATTTCCAAGAGTCAAAACGGCGGTCAAGGGACACCATTTTCAAACAACACAAGATTTGCAAAAAGCTGTGACGAGGGTCCTGGAGGATATTACAGAAGATGAGTTCCAGAAATGTCAGAAGCGCTGGAAAAAGTGTGTGCAATCAGAAGGGAACTACTTTGAAGGAGACAACACTAAACTTGACTAAAACGGTAAGTAACATTTTTTTTTACAACAGACTCATTACTTTATTGTCACATCTCATATATCCCTGTACAAAGGAGACATTTTAATTTAAAGTAGGTTGCCTGGCGTCTGTGAATAAATACGATATAACAGTGCCCGTGTTTTTCAGAAGTACGGCGTAGTTTTCTTTCCTGTTCGCTCGCAAATAGAGCGTTGGGAAAATGACCGTCTATGTGCCTCTGTATGAACCCTTATTTCACTTATCTTCATGGTCGTTACACGAAATTTACGTTTAAAGCAGCAGAATTGTTTTACAGTCAGCCTCAAATGCTGGTTTTCTAAATTTTCTCAATAGGGCTCCTTGAGAAGAATGTTACCTTCGCTCTAGTGATCCTCATTTGAGTACCCGAAGCATTTCCATAAAACTACCCATACTCAAAAATGGGTTGCATTAGTTTCCTATATGCGGTCTCCTTTACAGATGAGTTATACTTTCCTAAAATTCTCACAGTAAACCGAAGTCGACTATTCACCTTCCCTGCTGTCATTCTAACATGCTCATTCCATTTCACACTGCTTTGCAACATTACGTCTAGATATTTAATCGATGTGACTGTGTCAAGCAGGACACTACTATTGCTGTACTTGAACATTATGGGTTTGTTTTCCTACTCATCTGCCTTAACTTACATTTTGTCTACATTTAGAGCTCGCTGCCACTCATCAGACCAACTAGAAATATTACCTAACTTATCTTGTATCTCCCAACAATCACTCAACGACAACAAGTTTATCACACCACAGTTTCATCAGCAAACAACCACAGATTGCAGCTTATCGTGTCCAGTAGGTCATTTATGTACAGAAAAAATAAAAGCGGTCCTATCACAATTCCCTGGGGCACTTCTGATGATACCATTGTCTCTGATGAACACTCGCCACGGAGGACAACATAGTGGGATCTGTTACATAAAAAGTCTTTGAGCTACTCTTATACCTGGTGACCTAAGTCATGTGCTTGAACCTTCATTATCAGTCAGCAGTGGGGCATCGTGTCAAATTCTTTATGGAAATCTAGGAGTATGGAATCTGACTGTTTCCCTTCATCTACGGTTCGCAGGCTCCAACGTGACAAAAGGGCATCCTGAGTTTCGCATGAGTGATGCTTCCTGAAACCGTGCTGATTTGTAGGCACAATCTTTCCCTCTCAAGGATATTTATATTCAAACTGAGAATATGTTCAAGGATTCTGCAGCAAACCAATGTTAAAGATATTGGTTTGCGATTTTACAGGGCATTTCTCCTTCAGTTCTTATATGCTGGAGGCACCTGTACTTTTTTCCAGTCACTTGGGACTTTGAGGCTAATGCAAACTAATTAAAGGGTCAATACTGTAAAGTACTCTTTGTTAAACAGCACTGGAATTCCATCAGGACCTGGCGACTTATTCATTTCCAACTCGTTCAGTTGATTCTCTACACCAGCAATGCTTATTACTATTTCATCCATATTGGAATCTGTGCGATAGTCAAATGATGGAACGTTTGTACGCTTCCCCTACATGAACAATTTCTTAAATCCGAAATTTAAAACTTCAGCTTTACTTTCGCTACCTGTCACACCAGACTTGTCAACGAGTGACTGGATAGAAGTCTTAGACCGACTTAGTGATTTTACGTGTGTCCAGAATTTTTTTGAATTTTTGGCATGATCTTCTGCTAAGTTGTGAAGGTGACAGTAGTTGTAAGCTTCGCTCATCGATCTTTTTACAGAATCACAAATTTCTATTAACTTTCGCCTGCCATAATTTGCACATTCTCTTTTGAACCGAGAGTGAAGCTGCCTTTGCTTCCTCCTCAGCATATTTCAAATTTCGTTGTTAACCACAGTGGGTCTTTTCTGTCCTTCTTCCACTTATTCTGCACAAACTTGTCCAGAATATGATTTACAGGTCGTGTAAACTTTGCCTTTAATTCCTCTACATTCGTCCCACTGGAAATAAGTGATGTCAATTCATTGTGTAAGTGGGATGCTAATGACTGCCTGTCTGCTCTTTCTAGCAGAAATACTCTCCTAGACCCCTTGTCTGATTTGCGCCATGGGCGCTAATACCTGTCTCTGTACTGACACAGCTGATAACCTTGTCGTTAAGGGCCTGTAAGCTCCTAATCTGACGCTGTTGATTAGGTTACTCCAGTTGGTAGCTATGAGGTCCAAAATGGCTCCAAAACCATTACAACTGAATCGGGTGACTGGTAGAAACATCCAAACATCAACTTGATTTCACCTAGAACTGTTACACGACGACTTCAGTGTCACACTCAAATTTGACCTTAGTAGAGGCAATATTTTTGTGAACTGTAGTAAAGACACCGTCTCCTGTAGCATGTCATTTGTTTTTTGACATATGTTCCACGAATTGCTAAATATCTCAGGGGTTTCTGCTTTGGGTTTCAGACAGCTTTCAGATCCAAAACTAATTTGGGTAGGAGTAGTTTCCTGGAGGGCAGTGAATTCAGGAGCTTCATTACGAATACTTTGATAATTTACTGATAAAATTTTGACAGTCAATCTGTCCTCACTCTGAACACGATCTGTTTTCACTATCTGCAAATCATCTGGTATGTGTCCATCGCCTAGCCTAAAAAAAACCATGTGCACTTCACAAATACTCTGCTTCCTGATGATTCGCTTCCCTTGTGTAGTGCACCTCTTACCTATCAAGGAGAGTCCTACGGTCTCCCATTGAATAACGTGAGTCCACAAATCATCAGCCAAGCCCATCACAGAGTCAACAAAGCCTTTTTTTGAGATCCTCCACACAGTTTCAATAAAAGGACCCCAATCAACTCTAGACACAATGCTGCAAATTGAGAGCTATACCTGCACCCAATGCTTCACAGCAGCAGCTTTCACCATCTCAACAGCTGCCTGTATGATCTGGGGATGGCCTTGGAACCAAAGCAACAACCATTGTTGGTGCCGATGAGAGCCACAATTTCAGAGGACTGCACCCTGCATGCTCGATAGCTGCAGGCAAGGCCTTCTCCACATCTCTGATGAAGTCCCCAGCAGATATGCTTAGCGTAAATTGGCTTTCTTTCCAGCCTTGAATGCTGTCTGCCTAAGGGTCTCCATAACACACTTCAATAACTAGTAAACCCCCCCCCCCCCCTTGTGTGCCTATTCAGGTCCTGCTGAAGGAGCAGCTACCTGTCTACTCGCAGGGTGAATGGGCGAGGGCAGATGACCAGCCTCCACACTGGCCCTCTACCTTGAGCAATGCAAACGTGTTACCACCCACCACTCATCCCCCTGCAAGGCCCAATCCACTGTGTTGGGTTCATTCAAATGATTGGAGCTATGTGCACCGGGATACATGGCACAAGTGCTACATCTTCCGTATTTAAATGGTATTCAGATTGACATTTGTAGCAATGATGGGAGCTACAAGATACCATGTAATTAAGTCTCCTACAGTAGTTCCTGAGATCAGACTTAATATTTTCAGAGAAAAACACAAAGGAGAACTTTAATTTATAAAATGTGTAGCAGAAGCAGACGTCTGTAGTTGTATAGGATATGGTAATAATAGTTTTGTGTTGCCCAATGCCATTGTCCAAGTCTTGGAATGAGATGCCAGTTCATGTCTGTATTGGTTACCATTAACTTGATTCATCAGAATGTGAGAGCAACACAAAATGTGCAAATATCTGAGCAGAAAACGACTATAGGTCACACAACTGCAACAAAGGTGTGACTGGAGAAATGTCGCTACTGCAGGGAGTAGTGAATATCAAACGGACACTCTTGAGTGCACAGCAATAGCTCACAGTGCAAGTTCTGCTGTTCTCTGGAAGACAGTAATGGCACCAGTTTCACGGTGGTGACGGACTTTAATTCACCACACTGCAGCCATATTGAACCAAATATTTATATATTATACACACAAACCTTCCTCGAAAATCAGTCTACCTATTAATAAAAATCCTATCAAAATCACTATAGCAGTACCTCAAAATTAGAACAAGCATACAGACAGATATGTAGAGAAGAAAATAAGTGTTTTGACAGGCAAAGATTAAAAAAAACACATTCAAAATGTAGTGAAAAGGATGGTAATATTCATTAAAAACCACCACTGAATTATCACAAAATAGCTGTAGGACCTGCATTGGGTAAAAATGTTGTGGGAGGAGGAGCAAGCATTGGATGTTGTGTAGGGAGGAAGAGCATAGGTGTAAATATATAAACAATTAGGTGGTATCTGGAAGTAGAGGTAGGTGGTAGGATAGATAGTGGGAAGGGAAAGATGAGTTTTGCGGGTGTGTGGCCCTGTGGTATCAGGAGAGGAACAGATGGGGAGAAATAGGAAGGGAAGAGGTATGGGGAAGCTCTGATTTGCGGTGGCATAGGTGGGGAAGAGTTCCAGTTGACAGGATGGATAAATATTGGAGCAGATTTCATTTTCTGGAAGAGGTATAGGATATGGAGTGTGTGTAGATGTAGGCATGGTGAGATGTGTTTGTGAAGGCTTGGTAGCACACCAAGATTAATGATCAGATGAGAAACATTAGGGTTCTTGGAATCAAGTTTGCGGATAGTGAAGGATATGCAGAGGTGTTGAATGTGGGTGAGGAGGGTTGGGAAATTAATGCGGGTAGGGTATCCATGTGTGGGAGGGTAAATGTATGCAGGCAATAAGACAGAGTGCTAGGTATTCAAGATTTTGGAGGGGCTGATAAAACTTTGTAGGGGCGGGTATTCATGCAACGTTTACATAGGAGAGAATGGGTTGCATCAAGGTTGTGTAGGTGTGGAGGATATTGGAAGGGTGAAACCCCAAAATTTGGCCAGTTATTATGAGGGTTGCCAAAAAAGTAATGCACCACATTTTTTTCTTTAACAATTCTTTACTGAAAATTATGAGAATTACACAAATGAAAGAATGGTGTTTTATCTATACACCCTATTTTTCCACAAAATTTCCATCCCATTCTATGGTCTTCCTACAGCATGAAACAGGGGTGTGTGTATGTCCTGTCGATACCAATACCTGTTCTGGTGGCAGAGCTAGTGCTTCACTGTGTGAATCAACTCATTGTCCTCAAAATATCTTCGAAGAATGCCATCCTTTAAAGGCCCAAACAAGTGGAAGTCGAGGGGGCTAGGTTAGGGCTGTAGGATGGATGGGGTAATACTGTCAAATCCTGTTTCGCAATGCACTCAGTGGTCCTCAGACTTGTGTGGGGTCAAGTATTATTGTTTTGCAGAAAAACATATCCTGGATTGCTGTGGCGCCGAAGTCACCAGAAGCGCATCTTTAGTTTTGTGAATGTGTGGACATATGCTTCTGAACTAATGGTACTACCTCTTTGCATCACATCAATGAGATTCACAGCTTCATAGTCCCAGAACACAGTGATCATAACCTTACCAGCAGAAGCAGTTGCTTTGAACTTTTTCTTCTGTGGGAGTGGGAATGGCACCATTTCATTGACTGTTGTTTTGTTTCTGGCTCAAAATGGTGAAGCCAGGTTTCATTGCCTGTCACAGTCTGTGACAAGAAGACCTCCCCCTCAGCTTCAAAATGTTGCAACAAATCAAGACAAATTATTTTTCTGTGCAGGTTGTGATCCACTGTTAGACATGACAGGACCCATCTTGCACTGCCAAGTCATACTGTGTCTGTCCTCGCAAATGATAGCTTCAGCTTGCTGCAACATGTCAGGTGTGACAGTCATGGACGGCCTTTCCAACCGCTGAAAATCATGTAGCTCTGCCAAACTGCCTTCTGATGACCTCATCCTCTGTGCCCAGCAACTAACTGTACTTTGGTCATCTCCATAGACTTTGCACAAATGTTTGTGAATATTCCCCACAGTTTTTTTCCCTGCAGTGATAAATTCAATGATGGCACGTTGCTTGTAATTACATCACCTACAGACGCCATTTTGAAACTATCTTGCAGTCACACTATCTGTCAGAAGCGATGGAAACTAGGTGTGTTCACGTAGGAGACATCAAATAGTACATACATAACGTTTCGCATTCTTAGCATTGTTTTTGACTGAGAAAAAAATGTGGTGCACTACTTTCTGCACAGCCTTCATAGTTTTAGTCTGTTGTGGGCTTGCTCTTGAACGGTTAGTAGATGGGGGTTTCCATGCTCAACGGCATTCCAATGTTAGTCCAAGGTATTTTAATGTGCTAGTTAATTGGACAGGCAGAACAGTTGTATAGATGGTGAGGTGTAAATCACGGTTTCTCCATTAATTCTTGCCTGAGTTTCAAAATGGTTCATTTTGAGGGACCATTGGTTACACCAGGAGGTAAAGTGACTGTAATGAATTTCGAAGAATCATTGAGATTTCTAGATCATAGGGAAGAGGGCTAAGAAAGTGGTATCATCAACATGCTGAAGGAGGTGGACTGGTGGAAGTGTTTTGCGCTTTTTGGCACTGTAGAAGAGATAAATGAGAACAGAAAGGCTGGATCCTCAGGGGACACCTGCAGTACGATGGAGGGTTTTGGTGTTTGCATTGTTAATAGTGACCAATTATGGGTGATTAGACAGGAAGAAGGTAAAGAAAGCAGACATAGGTAACTGGAAGTGCACCAATATAGAGTTTATGTGTGTTTGTGGCCAAGGGGCACTCAATGACCCGTTTATCAGCGCCATACATCTAGAGTTAAAAGTGAGACTGGAATGACATACACAATCAGGCTTTCTCCAGGTCGAGGGAGAAAAAACTGCTGATTTTTGGGTGTCGAGTTGGTGGGACAGGAGATGAGTGAGATACAGGAGTTGATCATCACAAGAGAATCTGGGTCAGTAACCAGTCTGCTTAACAGGAAGGAGGTTGTGTTTATGAATATATTGGGAGAGGGTAGATTCGAATATCCTGCTGGTACTGAGATGACGTGGATGGGGTGGTAAGAGGTGGCATCAATAGGTAATTTGTGCAGTTTGAAGGAATGTTGGATATTGTCAGTTTTCCACAGTTCAGGATGCTAACGTGTGGATGATACAGTATTATAAAGCATTGCGAAGAGGACAAGAAAGGAGAGAGGACGTTCTTTTAGTTGTTGATAGGTAATACGATCATGAGCATTGAGAGCATTGCAATTTTTGTGAAGTATCTGTTTCATGTTGTGTGATGTGATACGTGTATTTAATTCTGTTTGTAGTACTCCTATGACGTTGAAGTAGTGGAAGCTGGGGGCTGGGGATGGGACAGTGGATTTGTGTATTCGAGAATGGTAGAGAACAAGGAGTAATCAAAATGAGGGTTGTAAGGGATGGAGAAAATACCAGAGAAGTAGGATGAAAACTGATCAGCAATGCTCTGTTTGTTACAATGCGTATTGCAGCCCTCAAAATGAGTATTATTGTGAGGGAAGATGATTAAAATTTAGTCCTCCAACGTTACTGAAATGCTGCTGTATAGACAGGGGCTTTACACGACATTAAAAGTAGATGCTGGCACTTTTTCTAAAGAAATAAATCTCAACTGAATTAATTTTGTTATTATTCTAATATTATATAGAGCAAGAAAAATGACATGCTTACATGATGCAGGATGCAAGAAGAAAGGTGAAGATTATGTTATGTTTTCTGGCTCAATTTAAAAAAAAAGTGAAGAATGAAATAGGATATAACTCAGTCTCTGATTCTGACAAGGGAACCCTCCCTTCGCACCCCCCTCAGATTTAGTTATAAGCTGGCACAGTGGATAGGCCTTGAAAAACTGAACACAGATCACTCGAGAAAACAGGAAGAAGTTGTGTGGAACTATGAAAAAAATAAGCAAAATATACAAACTGAGTAGTCCATGTGCAAGATAGGCAACACCAAGGATATGGCGAACTTAGGAGCGCCGTGGTCCCGTGGTTAGCGTGAGCAGCTGCGAAGTGAGAGGTTCTTGGTTCAAGTCTTCCCTCGAGTGAAATAACATTATTCTTTATTTTCGCAAATTTGTGATCTGTCCGTTCGTTCATTGATGTCTCTGTTCACTGTAATAAGTTTAGTGTCTGTGTTTTGCGACCGCACCGCAAAACCGTGCGATGAGTAGACGAAAGGACGTGGCTCTCCAATGGGAACCGAAAACATTTGATCGCAAGGTCATAGGTCAACCGATTCCTCGACGTGGAAAACACGTCTGATATATTCTATAAGAGACTAGTGACGGCATGTGCGTCACAAGACAGGAAAATGTTGTCGACCCACCTAACTTGTACACTTGGCGAATGGGTAAAAAAGATTCTTCTACCTTGCCCGATTTAGGTTTTCTTGTGGATGTGATAATCACTCCCAAAAAAGTGACGAAAACATAAGAGTTTGTCACATAAACTGCAACAAATGAATGCAACAGTTTCGCACTCGCACAGTTTTCCTTGTGCTCTGTCAAAACATATGTTTTTACCGTTTTCAATTTTTTCCGCGTGTAGACCGTCAAATCCTGCATATGTCCAAGCAAATCTGAACATGTCCTGGAATTTTGGAGAGCGAAGTTGATTTTGTGTAAGTACTTGAACTTTGATAATTGTCTGAAAATAAAAAAAATTAATATTTTCGCTACCGGGAAGACTTGAACCAAGGACCTCTCGTTCTGCAGTTGCTCACGATAACCACGTGACCACGGCGTTGTTGAGTCAATATACACATCTATATTGCATATGTTGCACATGGACTACTCAGTTTGTATATTTTGCTTATTTTTTTCATATTTCCACACAATTTCTTCCTGTTTTCTCAATTAATCTGTGTACAGTTTTTCAAGGCCTATCCACTGTGCCGCCTTATAACTAAATCTGAGGGGGGGTGCGATGGGGAGGTTCCCCTGTGAGAGTAAATTCAGTGTCAGTACATAACAGCAATAGTTACATAGCTACATTTAATCAATTCGGAAGTGGCTTTATCAACAAGTGTTTGGGATGTTTTGTGAGTAGTATTTTACAATTAATCCAAATGATGTGATGTTTTTACTGTGACATTCAGTTGACAGGATAACTATTACATACTATTTAGCCCTTTGGTAGTAAAGCATGAGGTGTTATGGCTTAGTGTGAATGGTTGAAATTTTGATTGAATTCAGGACTATTTAGATCACCATTTGCATTTACCCCCCTCCCACCTCATTTGCGCATAATTGACAGGAAACCTAAGAACACCATGATGCGACCTTCAAACGTTAACTTTAAAAGTAACAGAAGTGATTTTATTCTGCAAGAATGAAGTAACACTGGCTGTCCAGTGTGTGGAGAAGTACCATCTCGTATAAAGGTGGTCCCCACACATTCATGCTGTTGAAGGGCTGAAGTGAAGTTAGTGCTCCATAGACTCTCATAGCATTTACCATGGATGGTACAGGTAACAGAAGCCGCAGGACCCATCTCCTCGAAAAAATATGGCTATACGATAAGCAATGCCGTCAACCACACCACACAGTTACCTTTGCGGAATGAAGTGGTACCAATTGATGCACGGGTGCATTTTCAGCTGTCCATATTCTACAATTCCATGTATTTACATGTCTTTGGAGATCTAAAATTCCATACAAGCAAGAAAGTCTAGAGCAAACATTTATCTTACTGGAAGGTCAGTATTAAGCAACTCCTGAGCATATGTATGGAGAGCAATACAGGAAATTTATGCTAACAGGTATGCCCAAAGTTCAGCCAATTCCCTGTGTACTGATTGTTTGCACACCACAACTCAACACTTCCTGCAAAGCTATAACCAAATCCTCTACTGACATCAGATCAGTTGTTTTCCTCCCTCTGCCTCACTGCACCTGTCTTTCTGAACTTCATTACCATTCTCTCCAGACCCTAGGAAGGCACTAGAACAACAACTTTTTTCGTACCCCTGAGTGTCTGAAACTTCTTGAAATGTGCTGGTAAGGACTGACCATCCTTGTGAAAGAGCTTTGCCAGCAGAACGTGATCCTGCATTGAGATGGTCATGCCAAGCATCACAGATGCAAGCGGAGGAACAGCCATGTATCCATCATCATTAATTTAGCATATTCTGTTGCTTACAGTGCCATCTAGTGATTGAACTTTTGTTAACTTTTTTTTCCATAACACTTCCACCTACTTTGATAATATTCCATTGTAGTTTGACGTCATTCTGAGCAATATTTCTCTTTTTAAAGTTTTATGAAACTGGAACTTTAATCATAATCATCCTGTGCAATAAAAAAAATGTATAGCTTATATCCCTTCGAATGTTTATTTGAACATCATGTAAAAATCTGAAGTAAATCAGTCAATAATTTTCCGATACTTTGGTAAGAGCATAAACAATCTCTTATGTTTATAAAGTATTGTAGATGATATAGTAGATAACGTTGGAAGTTCCATGAGGCTTTTTGCAGATGGCACTGTTATACACAGAAAAGTTGGAATGCTAGAAAATCATAGTAAAATGCACAGAGACCTTAAGGGGATTGACACCTGGCACAGGCAGTGGCAGTTTACCCTCGACAAAAACAAATGTAATGTATTGTGAATACATAGACAGAAATACCCTTTATTGTATGATTAAATGGTTGCAGAACAATCATTGGACGCAATTACTTCCATAAAGGAGTATCTGTATGGAGTAATTTGTATTGTAAATACGCAGTTGGCAGACTGAGATTTACTTGAAGAATGCTCGGGACATGTAGTCCACCAATAAAGGAGCTAGCTTAGAAAACACTCATTCAACGAATACTTGAATGTTGCTAGTCAGTTTGGGGTCCATACCAGACAGGATTGACAAAGGAAATAGAGAAGGTCCAAAAAAGCAGCATGTTTTGTTACATATTCATTTAGTAAGCATTAAGGTGTCACAGAAATGCTCAGCCAACTACTGTGGCAGAGGCTATAAGAAACGCATTCTGTATTAGTGTTTGCATTTCTGTTCAAGTTCCATTAGAGTACATTCCTAGAAAACTCAGCCAATATATTGCTTCCTCTATATACCACATATCTCACAAAAAGACAATTGAGATAACATTGTAGAGATGTCAGCCCACACAGAGGCTTAGCAGCTATCGTTCTTCCGTACAACCATAGCTGTTTGGAACAGATAAAAGGAGGAAGAGACAGGGTACAGAACGTACCCTTCACCACACACCATAAGGTGACTTGCAGAATACAGATGTAGATGAAGATGTAAATCACTTTTTTTTTTAATTTCAGCTGGGTCTTTAAAAGAGGTATTTTTTGAAATATAATTTTTTTGGAAGGTTTTTATTCATTCAGTTCAATGTAAACACACTTTTAAAATGGCACAATAAAACATTCTTAAGTGGTTGCACAACTTACTTGCAATTTTTCCCTATTGTCATTCATGTTTTGAAATGAGCCTTTCAGTTCCTTGATGCATAGTTCCATGCAGTTTTGTATGAATCCTGTCCTTATAATTTTCCTGAGTATTGTGCTACAAAACTGGATGTTCTTCCACTAAAGAAATGAATGACTCAATGTTTATTTCCCAAACCAAGTGCAGGTCTACATGAAGAAGTTACAAAAATAAAAACTTTGGCAGATAACTGTAGGATGAATGTACAGATACTGTACAATGTTGCAGTGCCTGTTTTGTTCAGAAGTACAATGCAATGTGTCTTTAGACCTGGATGCATGTCTAAAGGGACAGGCACGCAGTGACTACAGCTGTTATGGAATACATATGGACAGGCATGAGCTGTGTAATGGAATGATGACAATCAAAATTTATGCCAGATCAGGATTTGAACCTGGATTTCTTGCTTATTGCAAGTGATCACCTTCCATTGAGCTGTCCAAGCACAACTTATAGCCAGACCCCAACTTCCATATGTCATCAATCATGTGTGTACAAGTTGCACTCAGTACATTCATTATGTATATTCCTGTATAGGAGAGACATTTCCATTAAAACTGACTTGCCTGGTGTTGGTGGATACTTATGATATTTCAGTGCCTGTGTTGTTCAGAAGTATTATGCAATGTTCCTTCAGACATGCATGCACTGCAGCATATACAGTCATTGTGAAAAACATTAAATATATTCCCAGTTGTGAATATGGAAAATGGAATGACAATCGAAAATTTGTGCCAGACTGGGACTTGAACTTGGAATTCCCACTTGTTTGTTGTAAGAAATTACAACACACTTTTAACATGTCCTTCGAAAATAGCAATATTCCAGATTTATACATAATATCTAGGATTAAGGTTAAAAGAGGTACCTTGCAGATAAACATGATTGCTTAAAGTGGGTTCCATACAGCATCAGACTATAGCTATCATATCTCTTCTGCTTTCACTCCTGAATTTTGCTGCCTGTAAGCCAGGTGTCTTTCCTTCAGGAATCATGTCTCCACAGTTGTAGGTCCTATTAGTTTGATGAACATCAAGTTGGCAACAGTCTTCAGGTGCAGTGATGCTCATAATGTTGCTGTTCCATTGTCGAACAGTCTGGAAGATCACAAGAAACGCTATTTACAGTCATAGGCCAACACACGAATGGCACATTTTCAACAAAAGTGATTCCATTTCCAGTGTTTTCCTTACCTTCATACCTCTGCCATTTTCATCATCGCCTTCAAACAACTTATCTTTTTAATCACTGTGGATGAAAAATGTTGGGTAATCTTAAAATCCATTTCCTCTATGAAATGCTACTAGAATTCCACACTTTGCCTTAACCTCTTCAACACTGAATACAGAAGTCAACAAACAACATTACATCATCACCGCACGACAATGGAAGCAGTGCCTCCTCACAACATATTTTGAATCTAAAATGAATAACAACATCTCATTTACAAATGATCCAGATATGGACAAAATCTAATATCATTACCTGATTTTGCTAATACTGTCATTGATGTCTGATTTTTTTACCATTTGATACAAATGAAATGTAGTTTGTTCCCTTCGGAGGATTCAGATAGTAAAAGGGATGCATCCCAAGTGTAACTCAGGAAACGCAGCACTGGTTTATACAATTTTTTTGATGAATTACACTTTTGCAGTTTTAGCCACTTTGTCAGGTAAGTATAAGCAGAGTGGCTGTTTACATACACATCCTTTAGGCTTTAACAATGATTACAAATACAAGGTCCTGAGTCTGGAGTGTCAGGATGCACAGCATGCCACCACTGCTGACACTGCTCATGCTGTACCCAAACAATCTTCAAAGCTCCCATCACAATCATCACCAAAGATTTCTTCTTCTTCTTCTTTCCTTTGTTTCTTCATATTGCAGTTGGTGTATAAATTTTGATTTGATATATTTTGAGCTTTTCTTGTCTCTATTGAAGCTTCCTTTTCACAGATTCTGACTTAAGCGTCTTATCATCTGCTTTTTTTTCCTTCTATCTTTTTCAAATTTCTTGTTCCTTTTTTGATATTTTCTCTTCCGGCATAATTTTAAATGGCAGGCTTGGTACTATACATTAAGAAGAAACAAGTCCCACCATGAAGGAATTATTAAAACAGGACAGAAATTGATAGATGTGACATGCATGTACTGTCGTGCTCAAAAGTATCCGAACGACCTGAATTGCATTTCGCCTAATTCACATGCAACCGGCATAACGCAGCTGTCTGGCAGGTCCTCTAATCGCTCCTTGGTACAGTCGTTTGACTACTGAAAATGGTTCCAACAGGTCACCACTAGAAAACACCGCTCTGTATCGCAATAACTCAAGATGTAAAGCAATACCACGATACTACACATATCAGGGACACCTTATCACAGAT
This sequence comes from Schistocerca americana, assembly GCF_021461395.2. Lineage (NCBI taxonomy): Eukaryota > Metazoa > Arthropoda > Insecta > Orthoptera > Acrididae > Schistocerca > Schistocerca americana. The sequence goes on from NC_060124.1 coordinate 530,145,437, forward strand.
AAGACTGTCCTTAAGGCTTGTAAGCTCACATTTATTACAATAAATGACATACCTGAAACTTTACCACTCTCATTGTTACGACAGATAGGTTAGGTTAGTGTTGTTTAACGTCCCGTCGACAACGAGGTCATTAGAGACGGAGCGCAAGCTCGGGTTAGGGAAGGATGGGGAAGGAAATCGGCCGTGCCCTTTCAAAGGAACCATCCCGGCATTTGCCTGAAACGATTTAGGGAAATCACGGAAAACCTAAATCAGGATGGCTGGAGACGGGATTGAACCGTCGTCCTCCCGAATGCGAGTCCAGTGTGCTAACCACTGCGCCACCTCGCTCGGTGGTGACAGATAGGTAATGCACGTAGTACGTTCGTCGTATTCATGATCTACTGTTGGAAGTAACATACCGTACTTATTATTTAACACAAAATGACATTAAAAATTTCAGTTATTCACGAGCAGCTAGTTGAGAATATGTATGAACTTCAAATGACACGAAGAACCGTCTCGTTCTGCATATGGATTCAAACCCAGGTTATGCAGACTAAGCAAAGATTTCGTGACTCACGGAAACTAACAGTCATTCCTGATTACGCATAAAGAGAGTGTTATATCTCGATTTTAGACAGTATCAGTTAACAAATATCAACTTTAAATTGCATAACGCAGACATTTTTAACGGACGCGAATTCCTACTCAGCATCTACTGTCCCTGTTAACGAACTACGAGAGATGTTAAAATTGCTTTTCACAAGTAACTTACTTGAAATGCCGTAAGGTAAAGCTTTGTGTTGGACAGGGATTCGAACCCAGAACCTAATGGGATTGATATCGAAGCACAATCAACTGTGACATATCGGATTTTCTCGGCAGTAGCTAGATGTTTTAACTGAAATGACGAGACGAAACATTAATTTTTTCCTTCTCAGGACTCCAACCCGGCTCCTATCACTGTTATATTCTAGAGAAAACGAACGTTAAATATGGGTTTGTTGCAACAGCAGCGACATGTGAGCATGTTGAACTAGAAATAATATGACGAAGAGTTCAGTGCTGACTGGGAATAGAGCCCCACACATATCGTTGTTGACTACACACAAAGAGACGTCAGCTACCGAATTTTTCTCCACCAGCAGCTCGGAATAACATCTTGAACTTACAGTGATCTCGCAAATAGGTCTGTGTCTCACTGGGAGTCAAAAACGTCAAATGTCGTTAGTGCTGACAACGAATGAAAATACATTAAACATCAAAATTATTATCCACCAGCAGATAGGTGTTCTCATGCTAGAGCTTGATAATACATAATGAAATCTTTAGTGCCGGATCAGGATTCGAACCCATTTACGCGCAACATGTGGAGATGTTGAGGAATCTGCAGTTTTTAACAAACAACAAATTGCAGCCAAGCTGTATTGTCACGAAGGGATTTAAATTCCGCGTTAAGGGCGGTCGGAGCTGCATTCCCAGTTTCAGAACCAATTTTATCGACATACTGAAGCTCAAATAAAAGATGGAATAAGTGTCGTGTGAGCCTACATAACGTTCGTTTCGTCACTAGACATAAATAACTAATATAAGAAAGGTTACTGGTGATAGAGTTTCTACATGTCGCCACTACAGACTTTATTGTGGTTCAAACTAACGTCTACTTCGTAGAGAAGGAATATCATTTTTAATGTGAATTTCAGACCACAATGCCATTATATCTTCCTCACTTGGTGTAGCCAGAAGGGAAAGGAATCCGTCTCTTCCTATATAAAATCATTGAAAGGAGTTGGAATCGAACCCAAACCATAGGTATACGAACCTATCATCAGTCCAACAGACCACCAAATCCTCTTCTCTGTGACTCATTTTTCTATCGTAACGCCGTTGCGCCGCATTGGATGAGAATTCTTACACAGAGGCTCCCTGTAGTAATTTGCAGCATGTTCAGTAAATTAATTTACTTGGTTGACTGAATCACCATGAACTAGCTGCCTCGGCTACCCAGTGCATACATTCGACTCTATTTTGTAATCACCGAAATAAAATCACGTAACTGCCACCTTCAAAGAACAGCCAAAAGTGTAGGATGCAGAAATTTAAATAGGAAGTGTTCGTTTCCACTTGATCTACTCTATTGCGCTTTCTGTTTGTTGAAAACGTCGTGCAGTGCAAAAGAAAAGCTGTAGCTCTTTGTCTCTCAGAAGTCTAGTCCCGGCCATATGCATTATCTCACAGCATTCCCTCGCGGGCAGCCGTGCGGTGCGGACGTACGGAGCGGCTGGTCGTGTTTACTTCGTCGCTGCCGGCGGCGGTCGCTGTGCATGGTGAGTGCGCGTTTACAGCGTTAACACTAACCTCAGTAATGAATACTCGAACGCAATCATGAATCAACCAGAACGGAAAGACACTCTTAAATTGACATTCGACCCGAAATTTGCTAGACCCAAACCCTTCGAGGTAGAATTATTTGTTCGAGATGTTATGAGATTAACGCTTGACGTTAGTAGTACCGTCTACTTGAAATTGTTGACGCCTGAAAGATGCGAGCAAATTGTTGAGTCTTGTGGTGGGTCTCTTAAGTTCAAACATTCAGACGGAAACGTTGGCGACGTACAAATAACGCAGGCAGGCCTGGGGTTGCGAACCATTGGAATATTTGAATTGCCTTTTGAAGTAACTGCCGAGCAGATTAACGCCAAACAGCCGGCCGACGTGGCCGTGCGGTTAAAGGCGCTGCAGTCTGGAACCGCAAGACCGCTACGGTCGCAGGTTCGAATCCTGCCTCGGGCATGGATGTTTGTGATGTCCTTAGGGTAGTTAGGTTTAACTAGTTCTAAGTTCTAGGGGACTAATAACCTCAGCAGTTGAGTCCCATAGTGCTCAGAGCTATTTGAACCATTTAACGCCAAACTACGGGAATATGGTTCGGTGGTAAGTAACGTTGCTGAGAAATGGTCAGGTCAACATATATTCCTAGTATTAAACGGCGTGCGGCAAGTGAAAATCGAGTTGCTAAAGCATATTCCATCTTACATCATTATAAGTGGATACAGGGCCGTAGTAATTTATGACGGGCAACCACGGACATGCTCGGGATGTGGATCTACAGCACACGTCCATGCACAGTGTATTCAAAGGCGCGTAGCGCAGATCCCGACTGGCGAGCGTGAGCAGCCTGGCCCAAGTTCTACGTTGCCGATCACTTACGTAGCCGCCGCCCTTGTAAACACCGCTCCAGAGCTCAGCGCCGATTTCACCCTAGATGCGTACACTGACCACAACGAGGAGAACATACCAATGGAGACGAGTAATGTACCGGAAACCCGCGAACCTTCCTTACAGCAAGTTAAGGAGGGAAATAAGGAGACGCAGGGTGGCAGCGAGGTCAATGTTGTCTCCGGACAGCCGCAAGCGGCGGAAGTTTTTCCCATGGACGAAGACTGTGCCACTCAAGAGAACAGTGCCAAAACTCCAAGTGCCCTTCCCCGAAAAAGCAGAAGAAACGAAGAATCGCGCAACAGGGTGCTGACTCAAAAGCGCAACCGCTGCGCGAGAAGGCCAATCAGGTGCTTCAGAAGCTGACCGAGGTGACGTCTCAGGTTTCCACTGCAACTCCCCAGACGTCCAAAAAGTCCCGTACTGACGACTCAGAGGCTGACTGCGACCACAGACCCTCCCCATCACAGACGAAGATGATGTCAGTAGGTACAGAAGGTACAGGTGGCCACCTGCCAGATAGCAGTGCAGATCCGCGTGAAGCTCACCATCCGCGTAACTGGGCGGACGACGTCGAAGAATGCTCTCACGACAACGATATGGCCGAAGTACAGGGACGACACCGAGAAACAGTGTCAGCAGTCCGGGGAACGGAATCGCAAGGAAAACGGAAGACTGAAACTGCTGTTAAGGCGGTGGATGCCGACACCGACTTCCTTTAATTGATGCCCCTCCGTCATCACTAAGGGAGCGGCTCAACGCCACGCATACCTCTGCCATCATGCCAACTTTACAGGCATACCGTGTTGTCACGGTCAACATCAACAAAATCAGCAGCACGTCAAACCTGAAGAATCTTACGGAGTTCTTATATGCAGCTGATATCGACATTGCGCCGTTGCAAGAGGTCGCCGATATTGATGTGGAACGTATCACAGGTTGCAATGCGTTAATCAATCCGGGACTTGGCAGTGAACTCGGAACCGCACTTTTGACCAAAGAAGGCATTACCGTAGCCACTGTCGACAGACTGCCAAACAGCAGAGGTATCGCGGGGCGATCCACAACACCAGATTCATAAATGTTTACGCCCCTTCTGGAACGGGAAAGAAGTGTCAGAGATCGGAGATTTTTAAGGAGGAGATGGTGCCACTTTTTACAACCCGCACAGGCCAAGTAATATTTGCACGTGATTTCAACTGCGTACTAAAACCAAAAGACCAAACGCCTAATTTTAACACTTCCACAGAACTTCTGGACATTGTTAGAGACTTAAACCTACTCGACACGTGGGAACTTAAACACGGCGACACGCCCGGTTTTACTCACGTCACCAGCCATTCTGCCAGGCGCATTAACAGAATTTATGCAACTGCCAATTTACGGCACAATATTTTGCATGTGGGGAGATGTCCACTTATATTCTCTGACCATGTAGCATATATATGTACCATGAATATGGAAAAACAGGGTACGTATAGAGCAAGAGGCCCGTGGAAACTGAATGTTACCAATTTATCAGATCCAGAGTGCCACGCCATCTTCCAACACACATGGGCAGATTGTGAAAGGAAATTCCCACTGTACAATTCGGCTTCCTGGTGGTGGATAAAATGTGCAAAGTCAGCTCTAATAAAAGCGGTGAAATGTTACTCTCGCGAGAAATGCGCCTGGCAGAGGACCACAATAGAATTCAATTTTTAGTGCCTACGCGACCTTTATAAAGACGATAATACAGTAGTGGACAATCACCTGCAGATTAAAAGGATCAAGGCGACACTCCTAACAATGACGAGAAAACAATCTGAAGGATGTTAAGAGAGAACACGTCTGCAAAATGCAGTGCGGGAGGAGACAACATCCATGTACCACGTTAAACAAGAGCAAAAAAGAAGAAACAGGAAAATACTGACGGAGCTAAAAACTGCAGACGATCGCCTTCTCAATACACAAACTGCTATTCAAGAAGAAATTTATAAACATTTTACAGCGTTACTAGCTGAAAAACTAATAGATCTGGCAGCGCAGGCAATCCTTACGGAAAGGGCGTGGGGGAGACTTGGTCCGGAACAAGCGGAAGAACTCGCCTCAGACATAATCGAGGATGAAGTAACAGACGCCATTCTCCGAAGCCCAATAAATAAATCGCCGGGTCCTGACGGATTACCCGCCGAGGTTTATCGCACGTTTAGGCAACAAAAAAAAAATGGCTCTGAGCACTATGGGACTTAACGTCTGTGGTCATTAGTCCCCTGGAACATAGAACTACTTAAACCTAACTAACCTAAGGACATCACACACATCCTTGCCCGAGGCAGGATTGGAACCTGCGACCGTAGCGGTCACGCGGTTCCAGACTGAAGCGCCTAGAACCGCACGGCCACACTGACCGGCTTTAGGCAACAGTTAACTAGTAAGTTGACTCTGGTCTGTAATGACATTATGAGCTTTCGAAATGACATCCTGAACGATTTTTGTAAAGGGATAGTGGTGCTAGTTCCAAAAACTCCAGGAGGCAAAACTGTTGAGAATCTCCGGCCTTTAACATTACTTAACACTGACTATAAAATTTTCGCACGTGTTATTATGCAACGATTAAATTCGGTCATTACCAGCGTTACCGGCGACTACCAAACGTGTGTCGGCACAAATAGAAATATTTTCCACACTTTAACTGCATATAGAGATCTGATAGCGATTGCCGAAGCCTGTGACATCCCAAGTGCTCTCGTGTCCCTCGACTTCGAAAAGGCCTTTGACAGGGTGAACCACTCCTATCTCGTACCAACCATGGACGCCATGCATTTTCCTCAGTAAATCATTAATACTGTTATAACCCTCCTGATGAATGGTACGTCGCAAATCAATGTAAATGGACGCTTAAGCAGGCCGATCAGTATCGCAAGTTCGGTACGACAGGGCTGCCCAATGTCGATGGCATTGTTTGCCATAGCACTGGAACCATTCTTGTACTTCCTGACGCAAGACCTTCCAGGACTGCTCATTCATGGTCAGAAGATTATTTGCCAGGCATACGCAGATAATGTCAGTTTTGTAGTTACGAAAGACGAGGACTCAGAGAAAGTTTTCCACATTGTAACAACGTATGAAGCTGCATCGGGAGCAAAACTCAACCGTCAGAAGTCAGGCTTAATGCACATTGGACACGGATTAGAACTCGGTGCTGCTGAAAGAATAAGAAGCTTGGAAACGATCACCTGCCTCGGGATTGAATACACACGCAATATCCGCCGCACGGGTGCCTTGAACTATAGAAAACTGCTGGCAAAAATGCGCGCTAGCATACGGCAACATAGCCTGCGAACTTGTAAGAGGTATGCGCTGCCTGCGATATGCAAGGTATAAGAGAATCGCTGACCAGAGATCAGTGTTGGCTGAGTACGATCTGTGTAGCTGTAGCAGTAAGTTGTTGCTAGTCGCTAGTCTGCGCTTGTCTGCAGTCTACTCTGGTCGGGAGTCTGGAGGCTGAGTATTATTGTATAAGGTAAAATAGCAGCCTCGCGCATGTCTAGTAATGTATGTGAACTGTCATCCAAATGTTTTATAAATGCCCTAATAATAATTTTTGTAATATAAAGTAATTTTTTTTAAAAGCAGTCATTTCAATTTAAAGAATTTACTAATTTATCCAATCCATGATCATTCCGATTGTTGCAAAAGAAAAATCAGTTGCTTCCTTTCACACATCACAAATGTATAGGCCAGCATTGCACGGAGCTGTGCCGGAAAAATGTTAAGTAAGAGCAGACATATTCGCCGTTTTTGTTGAGGTAAGAATTTTTGCTATTTTATTCAGAATGATCTTACAGGGCCATGACGCAGCACTGCTGTCGTCCTAAAATTTACCAGGTTATTGAATTTAGTTTCTTATTTCAGGGTTTAGGAATTTTTCTGTTTCGAGCTTACATTAAATGAGAAAAGAATTTTGTGGGTACATTAAATTGGAAACAAATTTTGTGTGGAGGTTAAATGTGAATGAGTTTCTGTAGAGAGGTTACACTAAATTAGAATCACATTCATTATTCATATACAAATTTATTTAATTATTTCGTGTGGGGAGGTTAGAAACTCTAAATGGCATTCAAAGAGTGGCTTTAGTTAATACCTACATAATTTCCAAAGAAAATTATGTTGGCCAAGTACTGCCATTACCAAAGACTATGGCACAACAAATGTTAGCACCGCTTGGCCACTTTGTTACCAGGGGTCAGATATTTAAAGTAAAGTATGAAACCCTCACCCTTCCAGTTTGGAAGGGAGGCCTCAATTTGACAAATGTCTACCTCAAAGCAAAAGCCTTGTATGTTAGTCAAACATACAAATAGTGGCACAGATCACCTACCACACTGACGGCTCACATTTAGGATGAAATAGTGCCTCCCAATCTGGACCCACCTGTAGATGTAAAACACATTCTGAACTCGCTCCGTCACTTAAGGTATTTCATCCTAGAACTTAGCTACATACAAAGAAGAATTCCAGAGGCAGACCGACACAAAGTCAAGGCAATTTACGCCACATTGACGGAAAGTAAACCACGCAATATAGTGGAGGAGAAATGTAAAGGTTATAGCTGGAAACAAGTCTGGGAGAACATTCACGACCTGCATCTTTCATCTACGGTGCGCTCAACTTGGTACATGGCAGTCAACAGGAAATTCCCGACCAATTCGAGGTTACACAAGATTCACCTGGCTGAAACACCGAATTGTATCAGATGTAACTTAGTCGACACAGACGAGCATATATTTACTTGCGACGCTGTACAGGACATATGGTCCCTCTGCACACAGAAACTCGCAAGCATAATGCGAACATCACCAAGAACGATGACACCGACACGCCTACTCAACCCTGACGAAGTTCCCTATCCCAATACAAAACGACGAGCAGTCAATTGGCTAAAGGGCCAGACTGTATACTACATCCTATCCGAGAAAGAGAAGAGTAAAGAAGAATATTGGATACATTTAACGTTGGAACACCAGACACTGATACGAACGACGAAATATAGAGAAAACTATGCTTGTTTTTTATTAAGAACGTTGACATAGAGTCACTATATTGCAAGAATCTTTACTTTATCACTTCTTTTAATCTCTTTATTAGTTTTTTTCATATCATTTGCCTTACTAATGGGGAGACATTTTTAATCTTTAATTTACTTTATGTTAGAAAACCAAGAAGGTTCCCTGGTAGGATGTCATGGAGACTTTGGTGGCCGGGGCTTCGGAGTTAAGAGAAGCTGAAACAGAAATAACACTTGAGAGATGGACGAAAAAACGAATGTTCGACAACGGAATACATTAGCAACAGCTATTCACCGAGAAGACAAACTCTGAAGACACCACTCTGCTGAAATTTCACGCGTACACCTCCGGAGAGTCAGGGGTACCAATCAAGAAGTACTTTCATTTCCGTCTAATGAGGAGACATTTAGTTCATTATAATTAGAGCTACTGAAGCTGGCCGAGGAAGGCAATTATGGCGAGTTGAAGTGACGGGCTATAAGGGGAGGATGGAGGCCAGAAAAAAAAAGAAAAAAAGGTGGTCTGTTGGGCTGATGAGAGGTTCATATATCTATGGTCTGGGTTCGATTCCAACTTCGGTCAGTGATTTTAGATAGGGAGAGACAGATGCCATTCTCTTCTGGCTACACCAAGTGAAGAAGATATAATGGCATTGTGGTCTGAAATTCACATTAAAAATGATATTCCTTCTCTACCAAGCAGACGTTAGGTTGAGCCACAATAAAGTCTGGAGTGGGGACATGTAGAAACTATATCACCAGTAACCTTCTAGTGACGAAACAAACGCTACGTAGGCTCACAGGACACTTATTGCATCTTTTATCTGAGCTTCTGTATGTCGATAAAATTGGTTCTGAACTGGGAATGCAACTCAGACCGCCCTTAACGCGGAATTTGATCCCTTCGTGACAATACAGATCGGCTACAATTTGTTGTTTGTTGAAAACTGCAGATTCCTCAACATCTCCACATATTGCGCGTGGATGGGTTCGAATCCTGGCCCGGCACTAAAGATTCCATTATGTATTATCAAGATCTATCATGAGAACACCTATCTGCTGGTGGATAATAATTTCGATTTTTAATGTATTTTCATTCGTTGTCAACACTAACGATATTTGACGTTTTTGACTCACAGTGAGACAGAACTATTTGCGAGATCACTGAAGTTCAAGATGTTATTCCGAGCTGCTGGTGGAGAAAATTTCGGTAGCTGACATCTCTTTGTGTGTAGTCAACAACGATATGTGTGGGGCTCTATTCCCAGTCAGCACTGAACTCTTCGTCATATTATTTCTAGTTCAAACATGCTCACATGTCGCTGCTGTTGCAACAAACCCATATTTAACGTTCGTTTTCTCTAGAATATAACAGCGATAGGAGCCGGGTTGGAGTCCTGGGAAGGAAAAAATTAATGTTTCGTCACGTCATTTCAGTTAAAACATCTAGCTACTGCCGAGAAAATCCGATATGTCACAGTTGATTGTGCTTCGATATCTATCTTATTAGGTTATGGGTTCGAATCTCTGTCCAACACAAAGCTTTACCTGACGGCGTTTCGAGTAAGTTACTTATTAAGAAGCAATATTTAACATCTCTCGTAGTTCGTTAACAGGGACAATAGGTGCTGCGTAGGAATTCGCGTCCGTTAAAAATGTTTTCGTTATATAATTTAAAGTTGATATTTGATAACTGATACTGTCTAAAATCGAGGTATATCATTCTCTGTATGCCTAATCAGGAATTACTTTTAGTTTCCGTCAGTCACGAAATCTTTGCTTAGTCTGCATGACCTGGGTTTGAATCCATATGCAGAACGAGACGGTTCGTCGTGTCATTTGAAGTTCATACATATTCTCAACTAGCTGCTCGTGAATAACTTAAGTTTTTACTGTCATTTTGTGTTAAATAATAAGTACGGTATGTTACTTCTAACAGTAGATCATGAATACGGCGAACTTACTACGTGCATTACCTATCTGACGTAATAATGAGAGCAGTAAAGTTTCAGGTATGTCATTTATTGTAATAAATGTGAGCTTACAAGCCTTAAGGACAGTCTTATCTGTGATAAGGTGTTCCCTGATATTTGTAGTATCGTAGTATTACTTTACATCTTGAGTTATTGCGATACAGAGTAGTGTTTTCTAGTGGTGACTTGTTGGAACTATTTTCAATAATCAAACGACTGAACCAAGGACCTGCTAGACAGCTGCGTTACGTGGGTTGCATGCGAATCAGGCGAAATGCAATTCAGGTCCTTCTGATACTTTTGAGCCTGACTGTACTTCTAAGTCACTGATGTTGGCATGGCAGCTGTCCTTGATTCGGATCCTGGAATATTTACTTCGTCTTCTTTAGTGAATCAGTTTCGGAAGGCTCTGTATAGTAACTATGCTTTAGCAGAACTGTCATCGATATTGTTTCCATTGCTATCGCTCAGAGAAGGCATTGATTCTGTCCTGCCGCTAGCATACCGTACACACGAACAGAATGTCTTCGGATTTTCTACGCGGTTTCGAGACAAAGTTTCGTTGTGGGAACTATTATAAGCATGTCGCATTGAGGTCCTCGATAAATTTCCAGCTTCTGTAAAAGATAGCCCATCTTGGAGATTCTGCATCCGTTTAAATTTTTCCCCTTTTTTTCGTTGCCAAATTTAAACGAACGCAATATATACACTATGCTGTCACACATACAAACACACTCACACTCACTTATTAGTAATGGAATGGTGGCTTCGCTATCAGCTATCAAACTGTGTCATGACCACGAATATAGCCCGCACAATTTCCTAATGCCTGTGTGGAGTTCCCGGGGGAAAACTAGATCGATTCCCATTGGTTCCCCCGTTGAGAGGGATGTCAGTGACCTTGAGGTAAGATCGTTATCTCCTCCTGTTCTCTCCTTGATAACCTACTGCTCGTTATTAAAATATGAATGAATTTCTGTGAACAGAACTGACAGCCAGGTGTTATAACTACACCAATGCACGGCTTTGTGGCAGCAGGCATGAACCATCGACACACGTGTGACAATAATTGTTTCAAAAAAATGGCTCTGAGCACTATGGGACTTAACATCGATGGTCATCAGTCCCCTAGAACTTAGAACTACTTAAACCTAACTAACCTAAGGACAGCACACAACACCCAGTCATCACGAGGCAGAGAAAATCCCTGACCCCGCCGGGAATCGAACCCGGGAACCCGGGCGTGGGAAGCGACAACGCTACCGCACGACCACGAGCTGCGGACAATAATTGTTTCCTATTGATCTAATGTACCACGAAATTGGGGTACATCCGATTTTAGGCTACAAATACGAGGCGTTACGGGGGTACTTTGAGACCTCCTGGCACCACATCAACATCACTGATGGCATCAGCTGGGATCAAGAGGTATAATGTAAATGGTTGATATTATTGCTTGTCAGGGACTAGTAAACCTCTCCCATTGAACTATAGTCACCTCACAGGTACGCATTTCATATTTTTTTTCCTTTACTTGTGTTTGTTCCTTTAATATGCAATCTGATGGTTAACTTATTTTTCTTCTTCTGTAGCAGATCTGATGAGCGTGTATGAGCTTGATCTTGCACCTGCAACAACAACTCCGCAATCTGATATCATAATTACACATTCGTCACTCCAGCCCTGTCCGTCGATGATGTATTCACCGTGCCTACGAACCTCCGCCTGATTCGTCATATTCAGTGTGGTAGAGGCTGATGCCACCAACTCATTTGCCAACACAGCCACGCTTTCAGCACCTTCGACCATCTGACATTCCCCATGGACCTTTCTTACTCGGTGCTCTTATGATAATATCGTGTCGGACGTTGAGCTGCACGATAAGATATTTCAAGTCATCATGGAAAATAATGACGTGGTGAGAGGCTTGTAGACTTACTTGAACACTGCTAATTTTGAAAGTAAATAGAACAATTACAGACATCTCGACATTACTTTCTTTACACATGATACATTCTAGTATTCTTTCTTTCTTTACAGATCACATGGAGGCCATATGCAGACATGAGCTTGCACCTCCAATTACTTTGCTACGTTCACTCCTGATGATGAGTATGTCACCACAGCCTCAAACACCGCCACAGCCAGGTCCATCACAACCAGTGTGGTATAGGCTGATGACACGAGCTTGTTTGCCAAGACGCCACAGCCTCCACGGCCTGGTCCATCTCACAATCGTCATTGACCGTCATGGCATCAGGCATTGCCTCGACACCACTCTGGGCCTAGCAGCAGCTACACCCCTGCCCGGTCTGTTACGGATCTCCAAGTAAGTCCTGCAGCTGTACTGAACTACACTGTGGTTCATGATGGTTTCAGGGAGAGGGTCTCACAAGCTCGTATTGACAACGCGAATTCTCGATACCAAGCTCCTACACATCTCCGCGATGCCTGTAAATGCGTTTTGGAAAGGGTGCTCCCTGGAATCGTCAATGACCCACAGTATCCTGCCAATCCAGTATTTAGGAGTAACTGTCAAAGGGTCCTTAAGTGGAATGACCAAATAAAACAAATAGCAGGGAAAGCAGATGTCGCACAGAGTTTCGTGGGAAGAATTTTAAGGAAATGTAACTCATCCGAGAAGGGAGTGGCTTGTAAGGCGTTTATTCGACCGATTCTTGAGCATTGTTCACCAATATGGGATCCCTTCCAGGTAGGACAATGAAGAGCGACGCACTTCGTCACGGTATCGATTACTCGACGTGAGAGTATTACTGAGATGCTCAGAAAATTCCACTGGCGGTACAAGAGCAGCGTTGTGCTTCACAGAGAAGTTAAATAGTGAAATTTCCAGAGAGTACTCTGGAAAGAGCCAGACATCATATTACTTCCTCCCACATACATCTCACGTAATGACCACGACGAGAGAATTCGAGAAACTAGAGCCAATACAGAGGCTTACCGACAACTGTTCTTGACACGCGCCATTCGTCAGTGGAAGGAGGTAGGAGAGATCAGTTAGTGGTACCAGAGGTACCCTGTGCCACACATCATTAGGTGGCTTGCAGAGTATGATGTAGTTCCAGATTAAGTGCAAAGCAGTCCTGTACTGTGAGCTGATCCTGCAGCGGAAAGGGGACAGAAATGCTGGTGAGGTGAAAAGCATCGCCCAAATCTGTGGGAGAACTGGTTGATATCGTGGGGTAATTCAATCACAGAGTGGTCTGGAACTTTGTGCAGGTGTCATATTTCGCTGTCTTTCCGAAACACAGGAAAGAGGGTATGGTAAAGGACTAAGGTGTATACTACACCTTGACGAGTACTGACATGCCTATGATCTACTTAGTGGCGGGTCCAGTTTCGTCCCTCTTCCGAAAGGTATCGTTGCTATAAAAAAGCATATGTTAGTGCCCAGACTCTAGACCACAGTGATGAATATTGCGTCAAATGGCCACTTCTGGCTAGTGACAGAAATTTCCCTACAAGGGCAGTCTTTTCTGGTACCCACAAATTCCAGTGCCTGTGGAAATTGTGATTTCAGAAACATCTCCTTCCCCATAAAACTCCAGGACGTACCAAAATTCGAGAGGCAGAACCGAGATAGTTCAGTTCATGTTCTCAACTTCAATCATGATAATAGTAGGCCTAAGGCAGAAGAAGAAGATGATCATGAGCACACTCTGCAGAACAAAGAAGTCAAGCATAAGTTAGTTGGATCGCTCTAAATTACGCAATTTAACCGCTGAGCGCCCCAAATATCTAGATTTGTTACTTTTCTCCAATGGTGAGAAGCAACACTACAGATGGATCAGCAATATTTCCTGCTTACTTTCCTCTCTGTTGAGTAAAGACCGACGAAAACGACATTTTTGCCATATATGTCTCAACTCCTTTACAACGACTGATTATCTTGAAAGGCACCTGACTGATTGCTCGATTTAGAAACTGGTATGTGCAGAAATGCCTACCGAGGATAAAGATTTCTTAAAGTTTAAAAAGACTCACCACCAGGAACAACCTTCATTCGTAATGTATGCAGACTTTAAGTGTTTCTTAGTTTCTGCGGTGTGTCCTGAAGGTGATCCAAATGCCTGCCACATATAGAATGGCACATACTGTTTGTGGGAGTATATAACGTTGTTGCTCGTATGACAGCAGTCACAAAAAATTCTAATCAGTAGTCATGGATCATCGTGAGAGAAGGTTGCTCTCTGAGCTCAAAAAAGTTGCGCTGGAGCCCGATGGAATTAATTGTGAGAACACCACCATGACTAATTCGCAGGAGAATGATGCCTTATATGAACCGTCAGTTATTGTGAGTTGCCATTCGAAAGAAAGGCAGAAACTCCACGTAGAGGAAGTTGTCATCTTACGTGCAAGTTCCATGGCACGGTCCACAATGCATGTAGCTTGAACTACCAACTTCCACAGCACATACAATTTACTGAAAGGACGCATTGTGAGGATATGTATATCAGCAGAGCTGCATTTTCTCATGATGGAAAGTCTCATCTTGTAATGAAGAAAAGGGGGGGGGGGGCGGTCTTCCCCTACGAATACCTAGATTTCTAGGAGGGAATCAGTGAAACCACGTTGCCAGCGTAACCACTTTCTCCAACAAACTTATAGGCAATGCCATGATGGATGTGGTGTATGAGTATACAGTGAATGTTTTGCCGGAGTTCAACATACACGAACACCGATGTACTCGTATGTCGTCTCATGCACATGTTTGAAGAGTTTCAGACTGGACACATAATTTCTGGATCCTGCCTTTCATTACACTGTGCCAGGACATTGTGGGACACAATATTAACGAAGATGTATGTCGAGATTGGACTGCCAACCAATTTTGACATGTTGCACGTCTTCGAATTGTGGGCTACATTGGGGGCTTTGCCAGTACATACACAGATATGTCAAGGCCAATAAAGTGTGAATGAACGAGGAAGATTCCAAATCAGATGATGATTTAAGTTGTATCCTTTACGTGGATGTAAAGAACCTCTACAGGCAAGCCATGCAACAATGGAGAACCTAGACCCATTCAAAGATTCCATCCCCAAGCTGATGACAACACTGGGGAACAAGCAGAGATACATTATACACGACAAAAATCTCCAGCAATGTCTCAAGTTGGGGATGAAACTTGTTATAAACACCCGTGGCATCTTCTTCGTTCAGTTGCAGTGGTTGAAGGAATACACTGATTTAGACATTGAAATAAGCCACCTGTGATGTATGATTTGGAAAATGATTTTTATAAGTTAATGAACAATTCGATTTCCTGAAAACAATGTAAAAATTATTTAACACCATGAAATTCTTTTAGTTTATCGCTGGAATGGAGGTTGTGGTGTAAGAGATGACATCGACAGGGCAAATTTAAGTGCTTTATATGGACACAGACAGCATCATTTACTAGGTGAAAGTCTGTGATCTATGTAAAGTAATTACGTACTATCCTGAAACATTTGACGCATCTGGATATGTGGCTAATAATTCTTATGGAATGACACCTCAAAACATGCAGGTTATCATCAGCCTGATGAAAGACGATGTAAATGGATCGCAGATTATGCAGTTTGTGGGACCTTGTAGATGCAGGTGCCAGCCATAGTTGGACTTTGGGTGCACATCATGTGGGCTCAAAGGCTCTCACAATATTGATTGTAAGAGGTGCTTGGTCAAAGGCGTTGGTGCTGCTCTGCATATTGTATGCCAAGTGGCGTTTCTATTTCGAGGCCATGAGGTGCATACTGCGCTGCAGCTGAAAGTCGGCATCACCAATGGTTCACATGTGATGCTTACACTATTCACTCGAGAGTGACTGACTGTGTGACTGGTTAGTTTGTTTACAAACAGTGGATGCGTGTTAGGAATTCTTGGATGAAAAACTTTTAATAGGTGTTCGTGAGTAAGCAAAAATTATTGCACACTACCTACTGCATATCATCATATATATATATATAGCATCGTAAAAAAGTATTGTTAACGAATTGTATATATATATATATATATATATATATATATATATATATATATATATATGTGTGTGTGTGTGTGTGTGTGTGCGTGTGTGAATAGAGTTTTCTGCACTTGCTGCTGCTAGTCCTATTTCTGATGTGAAGTAAATAAAATATAATCAGAAAGAAACGATTCAAATATAAATATGGCATTTAGAGACTGAAAAAATTGTAGACATAGCATCGTAAAAAAATATTGTTAACGAATTGTACTGTAGAAGAGTTGTTAATGTAGCACAAGTTAATTTGCTGCAATATTGTTAGTATTTAGTGACCTTTTCTCTAAAAAGATAAAATTGTTATTTACAAAAAACCCGATCTTTCCTCTACAATGTCCATCGCTAGATTGTCGTCGCTCATTCACAAACGCCCTTGTTATAAAAGCAGTAGAGGAGAATGAGGAGGAGCCTGAATCCCAGTGGACCAGATGGTGACCATTTTCTCACACGGAGATGAAACGTAACAGACCAGTCTGGAAAGGATAATTAACGGATCTGTTACACTAGTCTCAGTTCATTTAGGACAGGTCATCTCCCAGAGTCCGATTAACAAGATAGTTACAATGACAGAACGAGTAATCTCTACCTCGTTAATGACGTAATATGCAAATGATAATTAAATACTAACACAACAAACCTATGAAACTCAATGAGTTGGCAAGAACATCAGAAATGGTCGTATTCTGGTTCTACTTAACATATAATGAATTTGTGTTATACCATATTGCTCATTTTGGCTTTGTTGTCCAAAATACTTCAAGCAGTGTTAGGAATACTATCAGAACAATATGGGACAAAAGCTCTAATCAAAATTATGTCGAAAGCATGGTCTCATCACTGTGCTTGATCTTATTGTATTCAAGTCTCACAATTGCCTCAGCTGTAACATGATACCCCCTCTTAAGGTCAAGTGTAATCCGACACCAGAAGCCCTTATTAAGTGGGTGGGCAGGCCTGGGAGTGAGGAGAGAGAAGGTGATCTTGAATGTAAGCCATGCAATCGCGTCAGGTGTAACAGGTCACCCCGTCTTGAGGTGAAGTGTAACCTGACACTAGAAGTCATTATTAGGTGTGTTGGCAGGTTTGACGGAGAGGGGAGGGATATCTCAAAACCTTTTATTCCCAAAGTCACACAGTTGTGTAACATGCCACTGGGAGTTCTCATCAATTGCATGGGTAGGATGGAGGTTTCTCTGGATGACCTTGAACACAACTCGCCCAGTTGTGTAACCTGACTGTGGGAGCGATGTCATCAAGTGGGTGGTAAACAGTTCTGCACTCTTATCAGCACTGAATAACTCCTAATCCCATCACACTGTTTACTGTCCCTTTAAATGCTGTTACCTTACAAGTAATGCTTCTGGTGCTAGCGACAGCAACTATCAACAGTCTGTCAACTGAACTGCAGTGACTGCTGATCTCTAACTGAGCTACGTAGAGATTGCTAATGGTAGAGGCTATGATGCATCGGCTAACGATGTGGTTAATGTTTTAGCTGCTATCGAAGTTGGCCGCCATCAGTCGGGTGCAGAGCTTATGTCGTCTTCACCGAGGAGTCGCTGCTGTCGCATTGTCGTCCTGGAGGGAGATTCGTAAGCGTGCGATTGATGACCTATTCTCACAGCCGTCTCTTCTCTGCAGTTCCCGATTGCCGTGGCGGTGCTGCCTTTACGCCATAACAATCCTCTCCCAAAAAGCAACGGAATGTAGTCGAATATGGAGTGCGACAATGGGCTGCCAGGGCAGGGGGGGGGGGGGAGGGGGGGGCGGAGGTAGGAGCTTGAAAGCTCTGATTGACCGGAAGCTGTGGCTGCAGCAGGCATCAGACTTCCGCTCGTACCCCACCATCCGATCTTCGCTCTGGTGGAAATGTTCCCTGGAAAAAGTCCAGAAGGGTATGCGTCCACCTCCTGAGGCCCATACCAAGATGTAGAAGGCGTCGTCGACTGCAGTGTCGTGGGCGTGTCCAGCTGCATCGGTAGGCCGAGAGGAGGCGCAGGAGGCGAAGGCTCTGGCGCCTACTGTGGCCGCGCTGTCCTTGGGATCCATGAATCTGTGCGAAGAGACACAGAAGGATCACCGTGCACATGACAGTGGCGAAGTTGATTGTGATGTCGGCGCTGCAAGCCTACTGGACCTGTAATGAGATACATGCAAGCGTGAAGACGACGGACGAATTCACCTCGCGCCTACCGTCTGCTGCTACTAAAAACCCTGTAAAACACAATATCATGCGGTGCAAAGCGATACTTGCGACCTTCCTTCGGCTCCGGATGCTGAGGAGGGTGGAACAGTTGGAGCAGTGTCCGATGGCGGCGGCCGTGAAGCAATTCCACCACCGATGATCCATCTCGTGGGTGCGAACGATAGGAGGCGAAAAACAGTTCCAATGCTTGATCCCTGGTGTGTGCAGAGTGAAGCTTGGCCATCTGCTGCTTGAAGGTTTGGACAAAACGTTCCGCTTTGCCGTTTGACTGTGGATGGAACGGTGCACTAGATAGATGCTGTATGCCATTGTGTTCAGAGAATGTTTCAAATTCATTTGACATGAACTGAGGGTCGTTGTCCGACACTTTGACTTCAGGCAAACTTTCGAGGCAAAGAATAGCGGACAACGCCTGATCTGTGCTACGTGATATTGTCGAGTTCACTGGCACAGCAAAAAGAAACTTGTTATAAGAGTCTACTACAATCAACCAACAAATGTTCCAAAAACGACCCGCAAAGCCCACGTGCACCTTTGCCATGGTGACTGCGACTTAGGCCAAGCAGAGAATTTTTGTGGCGAAGCGGACTGATTTTTCGTACTTGCGAAACACTTGGACGTCATTTGTTCTATTTTGGAGTCTATAGCCTGCAGAACAGTGTCGACGCACTGTCCGAAACAGTTTTTTCGTACCAACAACTCCTCAGTGCCCTTGGTAAAGTAACTGCAACACTTCTTTCTTCAAAGCTTTAGGGATCAACACAAGCGACTATCAACCATCATTTAGTAAAAGAATCACACGTTGGTGTATAGCGAGGGTATGTCGAAGTGCAAAGTATCGGCACAATACAGAGTTCTTTATGCTATGCAATGAGCGAGGTATCCTTCGCCATGCACCTTACTATGCTTAGCGGATGATGAATGTAGATATAGATGCAGACATAGCACCTATGTCACTCGGACAGGATAACAAATGCAACCAGTAATATCAAACAAACGAAAATAATGTTTGAAACTAAAAACATTATACAACTTGTAGTCTTATGAATAAGATATTAATTAATTAATTATTTAGAAAATAACTGTTTCGTTTCAGTCTTGCTCTGATGCATTCAAGAAAACGTATTGCGTCGGGACATTGCTTGTAAGGGAAATTACAAAATTTAGTTTTGAGGTAATTTTAAATATCTCAGAAAATTATTTAGCGTATAGGACAGAAACTCATACAGCACTTAGCTATTGTAATCTTGAAAGGCTACATCAAACTTCATGGCCATTGATGTGCGTGAAATGACATTAATTCACAGGTTAGTGTGTGACTTTTACTACTATCATAGCGTAAAATGTGCGAATGTACTTGATGCCTGTGAACACAGAGATGACCAGTGGCAACGTCTTAGTGCGTGATGGCGTTCTTTGCGGCAAATGGCCACTGAGAGCAACCAGAAGACTCTCACATCGGGGTAATCGTCAATGCATATCGCACTGGAACATCTTCAGTGCGCTCACTTTCGTCTTTGGTAAATTACTTCAGAGTAACATCAAGTACTATAATTTTTTGTATGTCCATCCTTGTTGGTGGAGATCGTTGTAGTCGAAGACAAATACACAAACAGCATCATATTTCCGCTGGAGCTGATTGTTGCTATTAATATTGTACTCCATACAGGAATCCCTGATAAACTGAAAGTAATTATTATACATTATTGGCGTATCTATTTCTGATGTAGACAAATGCAACTGCTTGTCAGGATACAAATGTTTAGTTAGGTAATACGTTGGAAAATCATAGAATTATCGATAAAAGTTTAAATTTCGGAAAGACTTGTTCACAGCTGCAAGTAATACTGGTACAGCTTTCCCCGTTTGTAACATTTTTCTAAATAGTTGCGTTTGTTGAATCACAGTCCTTTATGAATAGTGAGTCATTGAGGAATGGTCTCAACCGCAGTGGTTTAACATCGGTCTTGAGGCAGGCCTTCAACAATGCAACATCGCTCCAAACGGCTAATCCTGTTGCCTAGCATTACTTCGACGTTGATTCGATTTCGAGGTGAATCGCTATCTATAGTCGAAAGCTTTATTTTGGACAAGAATCGTCAGAGTTCCATCGAAAAGCGAACAGCCGCTTCGTTTTGAACCTTGAGAAGTATCTGCACACAGTCTCTCAAGGCGGGGCTGTAAGTCAGCTGAATAAGGTACGTCACCAATTATCATTACCGTCTCTGCTCACAGTGGAAAGGCACCGTCTGCTAACACACGGGATCGCCAACGAAACTATTCAGCTGTGCACGTTAACGTTAATAGTAGACAGTGCCAGCCATTTAAAACGCTTGAAATCTGCGCGTTTGTGATGATGTATTTTAGTTGCTCCAAGCGCATAAACTGGTCTATGACGTACGAGACAGGCTCAACCGGGTTGCTGAACTCTCTAGGTTTTCGGTAAATTTAGCGAATATTTATACTCTTTTTGAGGTTCTACTGATTGTGTAGTACGCACGTTTAATTTACAAATTCTACGCTATGATAAGTTTCGTAATTGTTTCTAATTTACACTCCTGGAAATTGAAATAAGAACACCGTGAATTCATTGTCCCAGGAAGGGGAAACTTTATTGACACATTCCTGGGGTCAGATACATCACATGATCACACTGACAGAACCACAGGCACATAGACACAGGCAACAGAGCATGCACAATGTCGGCACTAGTACAGTGTATATCCACCTTTCGCAGCAATGCAGGCTGCTATTATCCCATGGAGACGATCGTAGAGATGCTGGATGTAGTCCTGTGGAACGGCTTGCCATGCCATTTCCACCTGGCGCCTCAGTTGGACCAGCGTTCGTGCTGGACGTGCAGACCGCGTGAGACGATGCTTCATCCAGTCCCAAACATGCTCAATGGGGGACAGATCCGGAGATCTTGCTGGCCAGGGTAGTTGACTTACACCTTCTAGAGCACGTTGGGTGGCACGGGATACATGCGGACGTGCATTGTCCTATTGGAACAGCAAGTTCCCTTGCCGGCCTAGGAATGGTAGAACGATGGGTTCGATGACGGTTTGGATGTACCGTGCACTATTCAGTGTCCCCTCGACGATCACCAGTGGTGTACGGCCAGTGTAGGAGATCGCTCCCCACACCATGATGCCGGGTGTTGGCCCTGTGTGCCTCGGTCGTATGCAGTTCTGATTGTGGTGCTCACCTGCACGGCGCGAAACACGCATACGACCATCATTGGCACCAAGGCAGAAGCGACTCTCATCGCTGAAGACGACACGTCTCCATTCGTCCCTCCATTCACGCCTGTCGCGACACCACTGGAGGCGGGCTGCACGATGTTGGGGCGTGAGCGGAAGACGGCCTAACGGTGTGCGGGACCGTAGCCCAGCTTCATGGAGACGGTTGCGAATGGTCCTCGCCGATACCCCAGGAGCAACAGAGTCCCTAATTTGCTGGAAAGTGGCGGTGCGGTCCCCTACGGCACTGCGTAGGATCCTACGGTCTTGGCGTGCATCCGTGCGTCGCTGCGGTCCGGTCCCAGGTCGACGGGCACGTGCACCTTCCGCCGACCACTGGCGACAACATCGATGTACTGTGGAGACCTCACGCCCCACGTGTTGAGCAATTCGGCGGTACGTCCACCCGGCCTCCCGCATGCCCACTATACGCCCTCGCTCAAAGTCCGTCAACTGCACATACGGTTCACGTCCACGCTGTCGCGGCATGCCACCAGTGTTAAAGACTGCGATGGAGCTCCGTATGCCACGGCAAACTGGCTGACACTGACGGCGGCGGTGCACAAATGCTGCGCAGCTAGCGCCATTCGACGGCCAACACCGCGGTTCCTGGTGTGTCCGCTGTGCCGTGCGTGTGATCATTGCTTGTACAGCCCTCTCGCAGTGTCCGGAGCAAGTATGGTGGGTCTGACACACCGGTGTCAATGTGTTCTTTTTTCCATTTCCAGGAGTGTAATTGAAAGTACGTTTGGCCGCAAGTAAAATAGTTCTGTTCTGTTTGGTTTTCATGAGGGTTAGAATGCAGTGTGCGTCATACATAGATCAATATTTCTTTTGATGAAAAACAGTTTATTTCGTGTTATTTGCACAGCAGCTGCAGTTACAGTTGTCTAATTTATTTTATACAACTCCGAGTCACCCAGCTCTCCTGTGACTTGGTCCTGTTAACGATCAGTGCCTCTGACCGGTCGACTTATCTGCCCTAGTGTTTATAGGCCACTGCATAGAGTGATCAGTGCAATTCAGAGGAAAACGTTAGGTAACTAATTATTAACTTCAGATTCTTACATGACTCAAAATGATGTAAGGCAGCGCATGCCAGGAAATTTTCAAGAGGCATGACTTAATCGAAAAAAATCGTCTTTCTTCAATTTTCATGAAATTCTTATTAATGATATAAAAAACCTTACTCGCGAGTCACCCTATCGATTAGTGAAAACTGTATTAAAATCCTCACAGTGTTTCTTGATAACAGAAGTCCCATACAGACAAGAAACGCGATGGGGATTTAAATTTATAGTATGGCTAGATTGAATCCACAATGTACGAGGGTCGATCAATAAGCGATGTATCATATTTTTTAAAAAAAATGCGTTAATGTACATAGACAAACGTCCTTGTTGGTGCTTCAACATTTGATTTTTGTTCTGTGCGCCGGTAAAGTTTCGAATCGTCCTGGCAGATGACAGAACCATAGTACAGCGTCAAAATGGCGTATACACACGATTCACGTTACAAGCAGCATGCTGTTATTGAATTCTTGTGTGCAGAAATAAAAACCGTGGTGAACATCCGTAAACGTTTGTGTGCGATGAATGGCGATGCTGCAGTTGATAACAGTACACCTCGGCGATGCGTAAAGAAAGTTACAGCCTCCGGAAAAGCAGAGACAGAGCTTCATGATCAGCCACGTTGGGGACGTCGTGTCACAGCCACTGCTCCAGACATGCTGAATCGTGCGGATGCCATTATTCCTGCCGACCGACGCATCACAACTCGACAATTAGCTGCACAGTTGTCGGTCAGCAGTGAAAGTGCGTCTGCAATGATCGAGACTCTCGGATATTCAAGGAGGTGCTCACGACTGGTTCCACGAATGCTCATTGCCTCACCCACCCTACAGTCCACGCCTGGCACCCTCGGGCTTTCATCTCTTTGAACCGCTTAAAGATTCTCTGTGGGGAACACACTTTGAAGATGACGAGAGTGTCAGTCAGAAAACATGGCTACGCCTACAGGAGAAGAGCTTTTACTAGCAGGGATTACATGCACTTCCACAATGTTGTACGTCCATAGAACGTAATGGAGACAACGTAGAAAAATAGGACATGGACAAGACGTGTTGATGTACATTGTCACCAAATTCTGACTCTTAACAATAAACATGTTCTGAGAATAAAAAATGTGGAGCGTTACTTATTGAACTACCCTCGTACTATATTGTTTCGATGGAATAAGCTTATGACATGTAACTAACATTTTGCTTCGAGAACTAATTTTCCGCTCCACACCCAGTATTCTTTGTAATGAAACCTCATACATTTCAAAAATGTTTGTCGATCGGGAAACTGCGTCCAGAGATACGTCTTTTACGTAGAGCAAACACCGCAACACGAATAAAATCTTCAATACAAACAACCTCGTTTGCGCATTTCGTAGCATACTGAGTTATTGCGTCTTCTAGGCAGTATGCTTTGTTGCTCTTTTTTCCAGGGATGTTAAGTCGAGTAGTGAGAGTGATGTCAGAAGGTGTCCTTGGAGTATGGAACATATGGTTAGAGTTACTGACGGACTGAACCTGTGGGGCGGCCCGTGATTCTCGTCCAAACACTTTCAAACCTGTGTTACGGGGAGACTTAATGAAAAAATTAAACTTTTATTCTGTTTTGCCGACTTCAGTCAAATTTTAAAAGCTTCTGTCATGTTAAGATGTAGTAATACCCAAGTTCTGAAGTCCAGAAATAAAATTTTTTGAGTTTTGAATTTTTAATGTATTTTTGGAAACTGACATTTCTTATTCAGACCTTAATCTTCACATTCCAGATGATGAGGTTCATTCACAAGACAGAGTTCAATAGTTCTTAGCATGCATTTTATGAAAGTGTTATTAATTTACTTACTGCATTTTTTCAAATTTCCAAATCAAATTTTCTTTATTTATCGGTACATAAATGTGATGATAAAATAGACGACTACATTTAGAAGATATTGTTGCGGAGGAGAATGCACATACTTGAAGATTACATCCTGCAAAACGTTCATTGGGAAAGCTTAATACTTAGAACTGAAATCTGGCACTGAACGTAGAAACAGAAACTTACGGGGAAATGGATTTCTAAATTTTATTAAAAAGTCGATGCTACAGAGGACACATGCCTATTAAAATTCACCGGCATCATATATTTTCCCCTCCAGCTCCTGTAATGCTTCTTCTCGTTGTAATTTCAATACCAGGATGGACTTTTTCTGAAATTTTCCTTTTCTACATCTACATCTACATTTATACTCCGCAAGCCACCCAACGGTGTGTGGCGGAGGGCACTTTACGTGCCACTGTCATTACCTCCGTTTTCTGTTCCAGTCGCGTATGGTTCGCGGGAAGATCGACTGCCGGAAAGCCTCCGTGGGTGCTCGAAACTCTCTAATTTTACATTCGTGATCTCCTGGGGAGGTATAAGTAGGGGGAAGCAATATATTCGATACCTCATCCAGAAACGCACACTCTCGAAACCTGGACAGCAAGCTACACAGCGATGCAGAGAGCCTCTCTTGCAGAGTCTGCCACTTGAGTTTATTAAACATCTACGTAACGCTATCACGCTTACCAAATAACCCTGTGACGACACGCGCCGCTCTTCTTTGGATCTTCTCTATCTCCTCCGTCAACCCGATCTGGTACGGATCCCACACTGATGAGCAATACTCAAGTATAGGTCGAATGAGTGTTTTGTAAGCCACCTCCTTTGTTGATGGACTACATTTTCTAAGGACTCTCCCAATGAATCTCAACCTGGTACCCGCCTTACCAACAATTAATTTTATATGATCATTCCACTTCAAATCGTTCCGCACGCATACTTCCAGATATTTTACAGAAGTAACTGGTACCAGTGTTTGTTCCACTATCATATAATCATACAATAAAGAATCCTTCTTTCTATGTATTCGCAATACATTACATTTGTAGACGTTAAGGGTCAGTTGCCACTTCCTGCACCAAGTGCCAATCCGCTGCAGATCTTCCTGCATTTCGCTACAATTTTCTAATGCTGCAACCTCTCTGTATACTACAGCATCATCCACGAAAAGCCGCATGGAACTTCCGACACTATCTACTAGGTCATTTATATATATTGTGAAAAGCAATGGTCCCATAGCACTCCCCTGTGGCACGCCAGAGGTTACTTTAACGTCTGTAGACGTCTCTTCATTGAGAACAACATGCTGTGTTCTATTTGCTAAAAACTCTTCAATCCAGCCACACAGCTGGTCTGATATTCCGTAGGATCTTACTTTGTTTATCAGGCGACAGTGCGGATCTGTATCGAACGCCTTCCGGAAGTCAAGGAAAATAGCATCTACCTGGGAGCCTGTATCTAATACTTTCTGGGCCTCATCAACAAATAAAGCGAGTTGGGTCTCACACGATCGCTGTTTCCGGAATCCATGTTGATTCCTACAGAGTAGATTCTGGGTTTCCAGAAACGACATGATGCGCTAGCAAAAAACATGTTCTAAAATTCTACAACAGATCGACGTCAGAGATATAGGTCTATAGTTTTGCGCATCTGCTCGACAACCCTTCTTGAAGACTGTGACTACCTGTGCTCTTTTCCAATCATTTGGAACCTTCTGTTCCTCTAGAGACTTGCGGTACACGGCTGTTAGAAGGGGGCCAGTTCTTTCGCGTACTCTGTGTAGAATCGAATTGGTATCCCGTCAGGTCCAGTGGAATTTCCTCTGTTGAGTGATTCCAGTTGCTTTTCTATTCCTTGGACACTTATTTCGATGTCAGCCATTTTTGTGCGAGGATTTAGAGAAGGAACTGCAGTGCGGTCTTCCTCTGTGAAACAGCGTTGGAAAAAGGTGTTTAGTATTTCAGTTTTACGCGTGTCATCCTCTGTTTCAATGCCAACATCATCCCAGAGTCTCTGGATATGCTGTTTCGATCCACTTACTGATTTAACGTAAAACCAGAACTTCCTAGGATTTTCTGTCATGTCGGTACATAGAATTTTACTTTCGAATTCACTGAACGCTTCACGCATAGCCATCCTTACGCTAGCTTTGACATCGTTTAGCGTCTGTTTGTCTGAGAGGTGGGTTTTTCCTGTCCCTCACAGTTTTACTCGGCACGTACCTGTCTAAAAGGCATTTTACGATTGCCTTGAACTTTTGCAATAAACACTCAACATTGTCAGTATCGGAACAGAAATTTTCGTTTTGATCTGTTAGGTAGTCTGAAATCTGCCTGCTATTACTCTTGCTAAACAGATAAACCTTCCTCCCTTTTTATATTCCTATTTACTGCCATATTCAGGGATGCTGCAACGGCCTTATGATCACTGATTCCCTGTTCTGCGCTTACAGAGTCGAAAGTTCAGGTCTGTTTGTTATCAGTAGGTCCAAGATGTTACCTCCACGAGGCGGTTCTCTGTTTAATTGCTCGAGGCAATTTTCGGATAGTGCACTCAGTATAATGTCACTCGATGCTCTGTCCCTACCACCCGGCCGGCCGAAGTGGCCGTGCGGTTAAAGGCGCTGCAGTCTGGAATCGCAAGACCGCTACGGTCGCAGGTTCGCATCCTGCCTCGGGCATGGATGTTTGTGATGTCCTTAGGTTAGTTAGGTTTAACTAGTTCTAAGTTCTAGGGGACTAATGACCTCAGCAGTTGAGTCCCATAGTGCTCAGAGCCATTTTTGAACCTACCACCCGTCCTAAACATCTGAGTGTCCCAGTCTATATCTGGTAAATTGAAATCTCCACCTAAGACTATAACGTGCTGAGAAAATTTATGTGAAATATGTTCCAGATTTTCTCCCAGTTGTTCTGCCACTAATGCTGCTGAGTCGGGAGGTCGGTAAAAGGAACCAATTAATAACCTAGCTCGGTTGTTGAGTGTAACCTGAACTCATAATAATTCACAGGAACTATCCACTTCTACTTCACTACGGGCTAAATTACTACTAACAGCGACAAACACGCCACCACCGGTTGCATGCAATCTATCCTTTCTAAACACTGTCTGTGCCTTTGTAAAAATTTCAGCAGAATTTATCGTTCGCTTCAGCCAGCTTTCCGTACCTACAACGATTTCAGCTTCGGTGCTTTCTATCAGCGCTTGAAGTTCCGGTACTTTAGCAATGCAGCTTCGACAGTTTACAATTACAATACCGATTGCTGCTTGGTTCCCGCATGTCCTGACTTTGCCCCGCACCCGAGTACAATTTTGTGGACTGCTTGATCAGTTTCTGATGTGTGCCTAAGGAGCTCTTCTTTTGGAATGATAAGGGAGCGCTAGGACTCATGCACACTTCAGTCATGAAAAGCACAACACGCCCAAACACACACACACACACACACACACACACACACACACACACACACACACACACAAACACACCGGAAACGCTAGCGCACCACACAGCCAAAGATGACCAACTTAGGAAGTTACTGATAGTGAACAGTAATTAGCAACGGGTGATGCAGCATTACACTTACTCTCTCTGTTGATTGACCAGGGAGGAGAGGTGGATCCCAAGCATCCACGCCGGCCGTTGTGGTCGAGCGGTTCTAGGCGCTTCAGTCTGGAACCGCACGACCGCTACGGTCACAGGTTCGAATCCTACCTCGGGCATGGATATGTGTGATATCCTTAGGTTAGTTAGGTTTAAGTAGTTCTAAGTTCTAGGGCACTGATGACCACAGATGTTAATACCCATCGCGCTCAGAGCCATTTTGAACCAAGCATCCATCTCTGTTTGAAAGGTGATTACTTAATTTAACTTCAAATATTTTCTTAATGACGCTATATCAAGAATGGAAGCGAATGCAGAATCTTCATATTGCTGTATTGGAAACACACAAATATTTTACAAAGTTTTGATATGGTCTCTCTCTCCTCGCGTGTACATCTGTCTGATTCGTTACGGTTAATTGAGGCTATGTTTGCTATAAAATTAACCATCTTACTTCGACATGTGTTGACTTTCTCTTACCTTTTATTGAAAGGGTATTCCATGAACAGACAGATGAAGTTGCGGTGAGGTGCCAGTTGTCACCTATTGTCTTCAATCTTCTTCAGGATGATTTCTAGGAACGGACCCTGAAGTCGGTAACATGAAACCTCCACCTTTGTCACACATTTGCACCCTCTTCTGTTATTTTACCACATTAAAGCGACAAATTAAACAGCCCTTTAGAGCACCTGAATTCAGTCCACGATGGAAGTGGAGAAGGATGGCTTCGTTCCCCTGCTCGATGAGTTGGTTAGCAGGATTGTTGATGGTACGTTGGGACATGCCGCTCATAGGACAGAGCCTGAATAATTGTGAGTTGATTTAGTCTACCTGGAAGTCACATTTCGTAAGAATGGTTTCAGTGGAAGACAGACCAGATGCCCAGTACGCTATCGACCAACCTGGAATTTAGTGAGTGATGAAAATAACGATGCGATGCTACAGTGCACCGCCTCTTTGCCTTACGGAAGTAGAGTTCCAACACAATTGATCGTAGTCTGTGCAAACACGATGTGAAATGTGTTGTGGATTGGCCAGAGGAAGCCGAAAGGCACGCGTTTAAGCTCACGCAGGAAGGCGTGAGGTCTGGAACAGGACAAGGTCTTTATAGTAGCAAAAATAGTACGTAGCTTCTGGAATACTTAACTTTAATCCATAATTGGTGAACATAGGTCTGACGGTACATGCATCACAAGATAAATAGCAATTGATAATGGCGTCTTGGTAGGTCGTAGCAAATGACGTAGCTGAAGGCTATGCTAACTATCGTCTCGGCAAATGAGAGCATATTTTGTCAGTGAACCATCGCTACCAAAGTCGGCTGTACAACTGGGGCGAGTGCCAGGAAGTCTCTCTAGACCTGCCGTGTGGCGGCGCTCGGTCTGCAATCACTGAAAGTGGCGACACGCGGGTCCGACGTATACTAGCGGACCGCGGCCGATTTAAAGGCTACCACCTAGCAAGTGTGGTGTCTGGCGGTGACACCACATTCCTCCCCCGCAAATCGGCGTACGCTTGTGTTATAAGGCTTCCGCCCGCCGTGGGGAGGACCCCATGTTGACGTATGCGACGAGGTGTGGAGCCTAACAACAGGCGAGGCCGTTCCACCCGCACCCTGCCATTCGGTCCGAGGGGAGCTAGGAAACGCCTGAAAACCTACTCCAGGGTGCACGCCAACATGCGATGTATGCGCCCGTAGAGAGACAGGAGGGGCCGAAGAGTCGACCTCCATCGGGGCGGGGCACCCGACGGGCGAAGACGCCATGTGGTCCGGAGCGGGCAAGAGTTCCATGTCGGAGGACAGCTGGTCACGGGAAGCGATCGGCGGCGCGTGACCCAGGGAGGCGCCCGGCGGTTGCATCGACGCGTCAACTGCGGGCGTCGCCGGCGGGAGAACAGGCGGCGGCGCGTCGCCATGGGGCAAAATGGAAAGCAGCGTCGGTAACACCTGGGGATGAGGAGAGCCAGTAGATGGGTCCCCAGGGCGCTGACCAGACGGCACCGTCGCTGAAAGCAGACGGGCAGCGACAGAACCCGTGCGACGACAGAGGCGCAGCTGATTGAGATGCTGACGCACCTCACCAGAGGCCCCCAAAACCAGATACATAGCGCGGCCGAGGCAGCGAAGAATGCGCCCAGCGAGCCAACGCCGTGAACCTCGATAGTTGCGACAGTATACAACGTCGCCTGGGGCAAAAGCAGGTGTCTGCCGCTGCACAGGAACCTGATGCGGCGGATGTAGCAAAGACATCAAGGTGCGATGAGGGCGACCGTGCAACAACTCAGCCGGCGGGCGACCATCTCGGGGCTGAGAGCGATACGTGGATAAAAAGAGCAATAACGTGTCCTCCCGAGAATGAGACTCTTTCAACTTCAACATCTGTGACTTGAAAGTCCTGACCAAACGTTCAGCGGCACCGTTTGACTGCGGCGAAAACGGCGCGGACGTCAGATGTTGAATACCAATGGCCTTGCAGAATGACTGAAATTCTGCGGACATGAATTGTCGGCCATTGTCGGAAACAATAGTCTGTGGAAGACCTTTAATGCAAAAGATAGCGGATAATGCTTGGGTGGTGGCAGATGACGTCGTAGAAGACATCCTGACAACAAAAGGAAAATTACTGAATGAATCTACCACAACCAACCATCGAGCATTCCAGAATGGACCAGCAAAATCGATGTGTAAGCGTTGCCAAGGGGTAGTGGCTTTCGGCCATGCAATGAATTGTGCGGTAGCGTTCTCGCTTCCCACGCCCGGGTTCCCGGGTTCGATTCCCGGCGGGGTCAGGGATTTTCTCTGCCTCGTGATGACTGGGTGTTGTGTGGTGTCCTTAGGTTAGTTAGTTTTAAGTAGTTCTAAGTTCTAGGGGACTGATGACCATAGATGTTAAGTCCCATAGTGCTCAGAGCCATTTTTTTGCAAAGAATTTCCGCGTTATGATTGTAATTTTGTGTGAATAATTTTTGGTAGAAACGTCAATATGTGCAAATGTTTTGTTTTATTTAATGTATTTGGTTGCTGTTATGTAAACTGCTGATCCTCACTTAGGGTTCTTAGTTAGTTTGTATGTAAAAGGTGTAGTGGTTCCCCTCGGGAACGGAACTGTGTAGCGCGCGCAAATTGTGGTTGGCCTAGGACGAAAAGGTGGAACTGATAGTCAGTCGGGCACGAGCTACGAGCCGGGGACGAGCTACCAAACTGTGCAC
Organism: Schistocerca americana; assembly: GCF_021461395.2. Lineage (NCBI taxonomy): Eukaryota > Metazoa > Arthropoda > Insecta > Orthoptera > Acrididae > Schistocerca > Schistocerca americana. Next base: position 530,176,863 of record NC_060124.1, read on the forward strand.
TGCCATGTAAAAGATGCATATTGTGCTGGTTCCGAGAGAGGCTTTTTCTGCTACTTTCCAATGCCTCGGATGGATGGATAAATAGCTGGAACTATTCTGGAATTTGTATCTGTCGTCGCCACCAAGAAATGACAGAGTGCAGCAATTCTGTCTGCGAATCCACCTACCAACATGCAGTTGCCACCACGTTGCGCAATCACTGTAACGTAATACTATAATGATGTACAGTGAAGGATCAGCTTAATGGATGTGCTAATTTGCTCAAATATAAGGTAATTTATATCTGAATTTATGTACCTACCCTGATTTTTTTTTCCTCATCATAACACCTCTCAGGTTCCTCTCCGTTTGAGCTAAAGTGATATCCGAGAGTCCTTACTAAACGAACATTAAAGCCCAATATTTTGCTCATTAATGCCTCTTCAACATAGTAAAAAGAAAGTTAAAATTAAGGTGGCAAGAGAGTGAGTTAAAGTAAATGTTGTTTGCTGAAAATATTCCTATTAAAACTGCTTATTAAAGTGCTTTTGCTAACTTCAAAATTAAAAGTTCTTAAGACTGAGGCTTATGAAGCAAATGATCACATTGTTGTCTGTAGTAAATTCTAAAAGGTGAGTCAGTTTCTTGCAATTTTGTCAACATTGTGTCTCGCTGTAGTAAAAGTGAGAAAGCTGCAGTTGTGAAACGTTATATACTCATGTTTGCTAAGTGTTTGTCTCTCTTGTGTATTAGAAGTGCATATTAATAGTAATGTTATAAAGACCATTCACTTTGTGTAAGCCCTGAAAGTAATAGTGTGTTTCGGTATCTGTTATAATTTTGCAAATTGTTTCTGCTGCTCTGTTAGTTCCAATCTTACCGTAAACATATGTATGTGTAAGAGTTCACTGCACTCGCGTGTGACAAAGTATAGGTTGTGTTGATCCGTTATAGTTACTTATATCTACTTCCTTAAACGAGAACGTTAATCTTTCTCTTGCCCAATTAGGCTGGCGACCGTTTTCCTTATTCTATAAACAGTATAGCTAGGCAAAATTTTGTTTGTTACTGTTCAAATATTTACGTAATTCTGACTTTAACTTCCGATAAGCCACCTCCGTTAGGTACAACACAGTCAACATAACAAAATTCCTCTCAGAGGGTAACACTGATCTGTTGCTTTATACCATAATTGCTACAACAAAATAATTCTGTTTTGCAAATAGCCTCCAGTTTCGAGGTTATGGTATAGCAGTAGCAGACGGGAGTGTTACAGGTGGTGCGGATTGTTGTTCGGCACACGCCATGCAAGAAGAGCACATATTCGTAATTGCAGCATCGATTCCGAACCAAGTACAGTGCTGACGAGCAAGTTGTTTCGTTCTCACTATACCCCAATGTCCTTGGTGGAGAAACCGTAAGACAGAGGACTGTAACGAACGTGGGACCACGACCCTGGACTGATCATTATCAGAACGCAACAGCAAAACACCACGTCGTACAAAAAGTCTCTCCTTGTGAGCAAAAAATCGGCGAACCAACGGATCCCCGATCCGTAACTTCGACAAGGGCCATTTAGTAGCAACGAAACGCAGAACGGTAGCAAGGACAGGGTCGGCAGCTGTGGCTGTAGCTACACGACGAAAATCAATCGGAAACGATTCGACCACGTCATCGGTTTCCGAATCAATGAACATGCAAGCAAGTTCGGAGGAATCGAATGCTCTATTCTCAGCAACAGGCAATCGGGACAACGCATCGGCGTTTCCGTGCTTAGCAGTGGACCGATACAAGATATCGTAGCGGTACTGCGAGAGGAAAATAGACCAGCGATTGAATTTCTGCGCTGTACGTGGAGGTACAGGCTTGTTCGGATGAAAAAGGGATGTCAAAGGTTTGTGGTCTGTGATGTTGGTAAAGTGACGACCATACAAGATATCGTGAAACTTAGTAACACCAAATACGAGAGCCAAAGCTTCTTTCTCGATCTGTGAATAATTTCTCTGCGCAGACGAGAGGAATTTGGACGCATAGGCAATAGGGCGATCGTGCGATCCATCTTTGAGCGCAAGCACAGCACCGATCCCGAAATCCGATGCATCCACCATCAACAAAAGGGGTTTCTGGGGATCGAATGGCGTAAGGCAAGTAGTGGAAAGCAACGCCGATTTCAACTGGCGAAAGGCGCGTTCGCATTCCGTCGTCCAGACGAACGGAACACCTTTACGGCGTAAGCGATGAAGCGGAGCTGAAATGGAAGAGGCGTGGCGCACATAGCGATGATAATAGTTAATTTTTCCCAGCACTCTCTGTAGCTGCTTCAAATTCTGCGGCGAAGGCAGGTCTTGTATGGCACGGAGATGCTCTGGACTGGGATGTATGCCTTGGGCATTGATTACATGTCCCAGATAGGGAAAGTCACGAGCAAAAAACACACATTTGTCCTTCCGCAAGCGAAGACCATTTTGTCGCAAGACCTGAAATAATGTTCTGAGATTGGCTAATTGTTCTTAATCCGTCTTCCCGGAGATCACAATATCGTCCAGATAGTTCGCTGCAGTAGGGACCGACGCACAAACTGTTTGCAGATATTGCTGAAACAATGCAGGGGCGGATGCACACCCGGATGGCAGTCTTTTGAATCGGTACAAACCAAGATGCGTGTTAACCACCAAAACGCGCTGGGACTCTTCGTCCGCCGGTATTTGCAAGTACGCATCTGCTAGGTCCAACTTCGAAAAATATTTACCCGCGGCGCAGTTTGTCAAAAAGATCTTCCGGGCGGGGTAAAGGAAAAGTTGCAATCACTAGTTGTGGATTCACTGTTGCCTTGAAGTCCATACAAAGTCTCAATTTTCCGGAAGGTTTTGGCAAAATTACTAAGGGTGAGGCCCAGAGAGAAGCCTGCACACGTTCAATTACACCTTGTGCAGTGAGCATAAAGATGTAAACTTAGTGTACGTATTAAGGTATCAACCCATCCATTTATAGACACAGAAGACTCAAAGAAGAATCTAGAGTCTAGAAAACAAGAGATGAAACTTTTGCCGTTGATTGTCTCTCTTCAGAAACCTTCACATTAGGCTCTGATTTACTCATTGTAGTCACTTTACGACACGTATGTAAGAGGTTGTAATACGTTTGTTAATGTACTTAGAAGAAACTGTAGAGAACTCACCTATCAACTCCCGTTTAGTCGCAGTATCGCTTATCTGCTGTATTCTCATGAATCTTCCTGGCTTCGATATATAGCATTTGAATCCACACAATTTTGACTAGTAAGAGCTGTCCCACGCCATGATAAAGACACCTGCTAACTCCTTCGAAATTCTATCACGTTCCATTAGATAGAAGACTGACGGGTAGAAAGTTGTCACACCGAGAAAAATAGCACACTAACATACAGGAGGAAGCTCACAACCATGCAGTGTATACGTGGACTGCAGAAAGAAATTCAGAAGCATAACATCTGCAGTTCATCGATATTGAATAACGGTCTATAAATATCAGTCTGTACATGTCGTAATCTCCTTTATCGTGTTCCTATGATTACCACACCAGAAATACGACAGTGTAATTATGCCCAAGTCTTCAATAATACTTTGTGCATCTGTACTTCCTGCAGTTGGTGCACGTGTTACCACATTTCTTCCATCGAAATTCCCCTATTAACCTGTGTGTGGATTGAGCTTCCTATTTACATACGTTAAATTTTGAATGGGTAATACTCTCAGAGATCGTTCTGGTCAATACAACGTATTCCGCGGCAATGTCATAACAGCTGAGCTAGTAAGCATATCCGAAAGACGAAAATCTGTTACGAGTTCTTCACAAGTCGTCCCTTTAATGACCATTCCGCTTTCTCTATGCTGGTGTTCTTTCAACCTTACCTGTATTCCTCGTTTGTAGTAATTCTGTCATACATTTTCTGGTTTGATTACGGAGTATACCGAATGAGTACCCATGCTCTGGTAGTACATTTGGGCTGATAGAAGCTCCTTCCCCTAACTCGCCTCAGTTACTTCCCCCAGAAACAAACTCACTTCACATGTTCGTGTATCAGTCCGTATTGTAAGTCAAATGTGACGATGGTACTCTACTAAAGGCATTCTCCAAAAGGCTAACATGCTCTGTTAAATCCTTCGAATACACAGTTATGCCATCGAGATAGACTGGACAAGTTTTTGGCTTTAATCCTCTCAGTAACCCATCTAACAATCGCTAAAAAGTTGCTGGTGCGTTCTTTAGACCAAATGACATGCATTTGTAATGAAATTGTCCTGCTGGGACGGTAAACGCTGTTTTCGGCCCATCTTCAGGTGCCACCTCCAATTGATGGCATCCGCTTCTGAGGTATATAGTTGTGAAGAACCAACACTTACCCGGATTGTCCAAAGTTTCCGCGATGTTTGGAACTGGATGAGCATCTGAAATGGTTTACGCGGTTACATATCTATAGTCACAGAGAAATCTGTATCTCCTGTCAGGCAATTTTTTTGACACGATTTCAATATTTACGTTCCTGGGACTATCCTTCGCTTCCGTGATGCCATCCCATAGTCGTTGTTCAATAAATTCTTCTACCAGTAGTTGCAGCTGCTTTGCTATGCGGTGTGGCTTCCTATATATTCGTGCACTATCCCGTCAGTTTCTGATGCATCGGCGATGTTGCTGATAACCTTCTGTTCCCACAAAATAAATCGCAAAACCTCAACAACAAGTCCTCCAAGGCCATTCGATCACTGCCCTTCAAATTATCTACTTTCCCTCATAACACTTCCTTATCGATGGTTTACTTTTAGCTTTTCTCATCTTCCAAGACTCGCATAGTGGCTATTATTGCACCCTTCGACAGAGACATCTCCCCTCTGCCGAAATCATCCACATCAGTTCGTGTCATCTGTTCCTCATTAGTGTCGTCCACATGCGCTCAACTTCAGTGCATAAAAGAATGCGAACTATCCAACTCTTCATCGCTTAAGAGTGGTTCAACCGCAAATAACGTTTCCCCCTGCAAATCGGTATCCACTGAAACCCACATTATCTTTTCCTGTTTCCCTCTGCAAATCGGTATCCACTGAAACCCACACCATATTTTCCGCACCTGCTGGTATTTTATCCTGTGGCTCGATCTTTATTGAAAATGTACACTGTTTAGTTGCTCTCACCTCCATGGTAGGTGAACCTTGCGCCATTGCCTCAGATGTGACTGTTTCCACCAGTTGAAACAAAGTCCCACTAAGGTCCACTGAGCGTTGCGAAGATCAGTCTTAGCATTACGTTTGTCGAGAAAGTCTAGCCAGAGAATTACTGAAGAACCTCTGCCTACGCATGCATCATCTCCATGCGTTCGCTGAACTTTTCCCAGCTGAAAAGTCCAGTATACCGTATCCAATGTTTCTGCCCTATTATCGGCAACCACACGTAACCTGTACCGTGGTGGCCGCAGTCTTCTCATTCCGCGTGGTACCAATGGATAACGGGCACATTCGCACCAGTGTTCACCAAAAATCCCTGTTTCCTGCCACCCACTAAGCCCACCGAGCTACAGTCCATGTGCGCACTATCTTGTGCCGTTTTACAGTGTATCAAGACTGCCTTCGGACAGGTGAAGCAATTCTATTTGTGTTTAACGGCTGCTTCCCTTGCCGGTGCTTGCCTCTTTTCCTACCTCTACACTGAAACAACTGGTGGGCCACTATGCCATACGCATAGCACTGTGACCGCTTATACTGCTTCCTTACATGCACCTCCCGACCACATCTACAACACCCGACTTCAGAAGCAAACACGCAATGGTCCAGTCTCTGCCTTGTGGCCATATCCACGCCCTATATAAGTGTTGCGATCCTAAGAATTGACTAAGTCCTCTGGGTTCTCCATCCATACCCTCGCTGACATTTCAGCCGGTATACCACGCAATAAAACATCCACCACTCTATTTTCTACTCTCGCAACAGTCCCCTATTAGCTTCTGCCTTCTGAGTCAGTGCAAACGCATTTACATGTAGCTTATGGATTTTGTCCGAGAATGCTTACACAAAGGCAATGCACTGCATCGACAACGCACTTAATTTATCCCGAAAAAATCGCTCATTGTCCTGCTTTTGGTACCGCTAGCATGATGCCGCAGCCCACTGCTGGAAGTATGTCTCGTGGTAGACAACATATACTTTGGCATCCACGCCAAACACATGTTAGCACCATTCAGGGTTTTTTCATCTGATCAGCCATGTGCTTCTATAGCGTCCTTATCATCCTTAACGAAATTTGTCGCATCCTCCGTTGCCTTTCCGAAATGCATTAATCAGTGCGACCACTGCTGGGTCATATGGAACAGAAGACACTCTCAATTCTGACCTACTTTCCCGAGACTCTGATTGCGACTGATCATGACTGTCCTTACGAGCCTCTAGCTCATGTTTAAGTTAGAAATTTCTCTCCTACATGCTCTGAAACGCTTGCACTTGTTGAGTTACAGCAGCAACTGCATCTTTGGTAGTACCACGTCTTTCCACCATTTTGCATACGCTACTTCCACCTTAATGCAACCGATTTTTTTAAAACAACACAAAACACCAACTCCCACTCAACTCTACACAAAAAATGTAAAGACAAGTTAATTCCTGCGGCCAATCATCGCCCATCTACACTCACTTCAACTACTAGACAGACGACCAGTATGCCTACAGACAGAACAAACAGCCGCTACCGCTCTGGCAGACAGCAACTCGTGCCCAGACAAACTGCAAAATGGACACCTCACTGGCCTTAAATTATTCCATCCACCATTTCCTCTAAAGAAAGATAATAACGCATGTACCTATGGCTTCATGAAAGTAACTCTAAACATCTTGTGCCCTAGCTCACACAACTAACCCTAACAAGAACAGATACGTAAAAGGTAATATAAACAAAACTTAGACTCACCACACCACACTGTGCCGAACTGGTACCTACGTTAAGTGCCACGGCCTCACTCACCACTCACCAAAACCATTTCTCTCACCAAAACATAGTGTTGGATGTGGATGGTTACTAACCACAGTAACATATTGTACTGGAAAGTGTAACGATCACTTCCTGATATCAAACTGATAGGATCCCCCCCCCCCCCCCCCCAACCGCGCTCAATGGTTGTAATCTGTCAGAACGACCAAGAGGTATAGTTTGGGAGAGGGGGATGGGGGGATGACCCGCGCCAAAGCGGGCAGAGAAACACAGACAAGTGTGTCATTGACTATATTACCCTGGAGGTATGCAGCCATTGTTGCTCTGAACTCAGCGATGGTGCTGCTACCAACATGAACGCCGCGCTGCAGTCATGGACTGTGCGGCTGATCCCAGCGGAGGTTCGGATCCTCCATCGGGCACGGGTGGGTGTGTTTGTCCTTAAGATAATTTAGGTTAAGTTGTCTGTAACCTTAGGGACTGATAACCTTAGCATTTAAGTCCCACAAGATTTCACACACATTTGAACATTTTTGAATGCCGGAATCTGCAGCGGGTCCATTGCCCAGCCTTGTGGCTGTAGCGATCCTACTTCCTCCACAGCTAAGTGGCTGCGGCACGCATTAACAGCGCCCTTGGCCTTGAACGTGGCTGACCGCTCTCTCAAGTGCAACTCGTGGACACCAAGTAGAGTGCTGAATGGAAGCAGCTGACCACTGGTGTCGTAGTGAATCTTAGCAGCGCCAGCCATCTACCCAGGGCAGCTCGTCCAGTGCCTGCAAACAGCTCTGCACCTGGAAGGCCGCGAGTTCTTGCCCTGGCACAGCCCCTGCAGATGGCAGCTAGCAGTCTGCTGGACAGAATCACCCAGAGAGCGAAAACCAGCTGTACTCTTGGTCCACACGCCGCCGGTGTAGCTCCAAGGTGCAACACACCCTGACACAGCAATGATGCTTCCGTGACGTGGAGGCTGGGGGTAGATTCAGCAGTCCAGTAGGCTGCCGGTATCCCCCTACATGTCCTCACCTAGCTGCTGATGTATTAAGTCCCTGTGTCCCTGGGAACGTGAGTCGCTAGAAGTGACCGACAGCAATCTCTCTGTCGTCAAGCCCACAACTCGGCCGTGGCGAACTTCCTTCCAGCCACGTCGACGGGACGTGGTTCTCCTCACTCGTCGCATCGGCCACAGCCCTATGACGCATGCCTTTTTACTCCAGCGGGGGGACCCTCCGATGTGTGGTGCTTGTGGCGTGCAGATCACGGTGCACCACATTTTATTGGACTGCATTTTATTTGCTGACCAGCGAACTGCAGCGGATTTGCCGGCGGATCTGCAGTCTATTTTATGCAACGATCAAACGAATGTTGTTCGCGTTTTAAAGTTTTGTGAATTGTACCACGTTTTTAGCAAGACTTTGGGGAGATGTTTTTAATGAGTCAACAGGGTGGCTGGATAACAAAGTTTTTTTTTTAAAGGTGGTAAGCCGGTCACATTTCCTTGTCTTGTCCTTTTAACGATTCTGTGTTTTGTTTTCCCTCTGTTTTAATTTCTTGATTAGCTATCTTGCCTCCTCATTGGTTTTAGAGCATGTGGGACTACCCGTGCGATAGAGTAATTGTGTGGTCATGTCGTGTACATGCGTGTGCGACAGTTTTCGTTCTTGTCCACATTCGTTTGTTTTAATCAATGTCAGGGCGCTGATAACCTCGCCGTTGGACGCCCATAAAATCCCAAACCACACACAGACACCCACCCACCCACCCACCCACCCACCCACACACACACACACACACACACACACACACACACACACGCACAAACACACACACACACACACACATTAAAAGGTTGTCATGGTTGGCCTGCAACTTACAAAATCGTCAGTCTCTGCGGTTCTTGACGTGAACAAAATCCCGACACGACTGGCCTCTTGAAGCCTCCGCGCTCACTTATTGATATGTCTTTTCTCTACGCCTCTCTCGTAGTTCCTCTGGAGTGGACAAGTGGAGTGCTCTTTGGTAATTAGAAGTCAACTTTCCTCAGCCCACTTTAGATCCTACACACAGGTCAGTAGGTGCTATTGCAACTGTAACGAATGGGTACTTCACAACACGTTGGTGCCCCATGCTGCCCTGATTACTTCACGTATGCATAAAGTGTCTTCCGGACCATTCCTTCTAACCTGCGAGTGATGTTGTAAACCTCTCTCACAAAATTATATGAAAAATATCAACATCCGATGCGCCAATCGGTCCCTTTACTACTGCCTTCCAGCAATAGCAGCACGAGATTTACAGAATTCCAAAATCTATGCCTGTATTTATTTGTGGCGCAGAAGCACAATCAACTGTGGTGCTTATTACAGAACATTGTCCCATATTGATGGTATCTTGTCCATCCTGTCGGTCCACTGGTACCCTGTTGATTACCACATAATGTGTGACTGGCACCACTTGTTTGAACTGGAGTGAGTCTTTTCGGGAGCAACAACTACCAGGGCTGGCCAACACCAAAACAGTGATTGCGTACATGCCTGCAACATAAGGAATCAATGCTCTTGGTCCCTACAGAACAGAGCACCTAGGCATCTGATACCCTGTCACTGTGAAAGATGAGATTAAAAACAGAGGTCAAAGTGTTGCAAATTCCTCTACATGTTAGACAATAACAAAGACTGCCTCTGTCTGTTGTTCCAACCATCATAGTTTGCGCCATGTAATGTTCAGGTTTTTGAGAGAATCAATGGGTGGAATCATGTTAATGTTGGTTTTGCTCCTGACACGAACATTGAGATCGTGGTGGAAAAAAAAGTGTGGCAGTGTACAAAACGGTAGTCATACACTACTTGAATGTTTTACAGCAGGAAAAACGATGTATCAAACTACATATGAAACAACGACACAAGAAACCTCTCTTGTGATTGATAGTTTGTGGAATATGGTCTTCATAAAGTATGGGTGACGAAACTTTACACTGGTCTGTGTACACAACTTCGATTATGGGAAACCTGCTCCAATGGACCAATAGCTGTATATTTATGGGATCGCCACATATGCTCGCTGTCAACATGAAGTCTTATTTAGTTCTCCACCAGATAATGCTAGTGAAGTTTTTATAGTTAAAAGTTTTACTCCGTTGGATGTTACAAAAATAACGAGGGTAGAGAGAGAAAGGGGAGAGAGAGAGAGAGAGAGAGAGAGAGAGAGAGAGAGAGACAGAAACGCGGTGCTGTCTATGAAGGCTTGGGCATCATTACGCTGTCGTATTTCTGGCGTGGTAATCTTAGGAATAGGATAAAGGAAATTAGGAAATGCACAGAGTAATATTTGTAGACCGTCATTGAATATCGATGAATTGCAGGTGTTATGCTTCTGAATTTCTTTCTGCAATCCACGTGTACTCTGCTTGGTTGCTGGTTTCCTCTTGTATGTTAATGTGCTATTTTTCTCTTTGTGATAACACTCTACCTATCAGCCTTCTAACTAGTGGAACAGTGCTGTCGGAACGTGATGGCATTTCGAGGGAATTAGCAGGGGTCTGTAAAATTGTGGGGGACTTCTCTTAGCCGCCGATATCGTGTGGATCGAAGTGTAGAAAATTATTGAGAATACAGGTGGTAAGCGATACTGTGGCGAAAGGGGAGTGGAGATGTGGGCTCTATACCGTTTCTTTTAAGTTTCATTGGAAAACATATTACAACCTCTCACATACCTCTTACAGAGTGACTGCAATGGGAAAATCAGGCACTAATATGAAGTTCTCTGCAGTCAGAAAATCAGCAGCAGAAGTTATGTCTCTTGTTTTCTCAATAAATAAGACTCATCATTCTTCTATGAGCCTTGTGTGCCTACAAATGCGTTGACTGACGTCTTAATAGGTAGACCCTATGCGTACTTCACAAGCCATTGTATGTTGTATGGTGGAGGGTATCCTGTACCACTTCTAGTCATTCCCTTTCCTATTACACTCGCAAATACAGTGAGGGAAAAAGACATCCTATATGTCTCAATATGAGCGCTAACTTCTCTTATCTTCTCTTCGTGGTCCTTATGCAAAATGAGTCTTGGCAGTAGTCAACTCCAAATGTGTTTTGTTAACTGAGTTCCTCGAAAAGAACATCAGCTTTCCTTCAGGGATTCTCATTCGATTTGTCGAATCATCCTGTCGCTAATTTGGCGGGAGTCAATAAGAATGCTTCTGTAGGACTAAATTCTGAAGGAAAAATAGATCTGCAGACTCGTACATGTTTGGAATGTGGTAGTCAGTAGAGAGGTATTTTGTTATTGCCCAATGTGTCAGTCTTACTGGGATATTTCGAAAACATCTCGGAATGTTGCGATTTACAGGGTTGATGGGACGAAGGATATTTTTCAACATCCTTGTAGTTACTCCCAGGCACATTTTAAGCGCCCTGTCCTACTGAGAAGGATAGAAAAACTTTTGTGAGTCTGGAATCAGTAACAGCTGTCCATTACGGCGAGCAGTGGGTTGTCGGCCAGGAGCGGTACAGCCCTTATGGATCTACATCTACATCTACATTGATACTCCGCAAGCCACCCAACGGTGTGTGGCGGAGGGCACTTTACGTGCCACTGTCATTACCTCCCTTTCCTGTTCCAGGATGTGTGGAGGTTCGCAGCGCAGTGACAGCTATTCACCTATCACCCAGTGGCGGAGGCAATTCAGGGATGGAGAAGAGAGTCCTATAGACTGACAGATCCCAGCAGGATTAGTTCGGGAGTAGTACATGTTACAGCAAGTTGAAACAGGGAGTGAGAAAGGGAGATATATTCACGCATGTAATAAACACCTTCCCTCATAAATTTCTCTCCTTCATTCCTTTTCTATTTTACCACAGCTGACGTGTCACTCATCTCATTTGCACTAAGATTGCACTACACGCTAAGTGCCTATTTGCTTCCAATGCCCCGAGAGGAATGCATAAGTTCTAATTAATGTTCACCAACCTGCAGTCCTCTATAGTGGTGGTCCCCTGTGCAGAAAACAGCACGTACGTCGTGGATCCGTTACCCTGAAGATGTAATAAACTCTTAGCTAGGATCTGATATTGCACGAATAGTAAAATTTTCGATTGTTTTGTTTATGCGACTCACTTTTTTATTAACAGAATATGAGAAACAGTACAAATATTGAATCTTAAATCATTTAAATTCTTCACGTGTTCATAAAAATAAATAATACAATCAATAGCGTATTTTCGAAGTTACCATCAAATTGTTTTCAGTTACATGTTCAAACAACCAGAGATTGCTAATTCTCGATCCATACCGACCAAGGCAGTCAACATATCTGAGATGGACGAATCAGCTCTGATATTACATCCAAACCACTTTACCCTTTTATTAACACCTTTGAAATACGGAAATGGTATACTGCTATCGAGAAATGCTTTTATCTGAAATGCAAGTAAATTTACTGTTCGGTTATCCTAATACACTACTGGCCATTAAAATTGCTACACCAAGAAGAAATACAGATGATAAACGGCAATTCATTGGACAAATATATTATACTAGAACTGACATGTGATTACATTTTCACGCAATTTGGGTGCATAGATCCTGAGAAATCAGTACCCACAACAAACACCTTTGGCCGTAATAACGACCTTGATATGCCTGGGCATTGAGTCAAACCGAGCTTGGATGGCGTGTACAGGTACAGTTGCCCATGCAGCTTCTACATGATACCACAGATCATCAAGAGTAGTTACTGGCGTATTGTGACGGGCCAACATTTTCAATTGGTGAGAGATCTGGAGAATGTGCTGGCCAGGGCAGCAGTCGAACATTTTCTGCATCCAGAAAGGTCCGTACAGGACCTGCAACATGCGGTCGTGCAATATCCTGCTGAAATGTAGGGTTTCGTAGGGATCGAATGAAGGGTAGAGACACGGATCGTAACGCATCTGAAATGTAACGTCCACCGCTCAAAGTGCCGTCAATGCGAACAAGAGGTGACCGAGACGTGTAACCAATGGTACCCCATACCACCACGCCGGATGATACGCCAGTATGGCGATGAGGAATACACGCTTCCAATGTGCGTTCCTCGCGATTTCGCCAAACACGGATGCAACCATCATGATGCTGTAAACAGAACCTGGATTCATCTGAAAAAATGACGTTTTGCCACTCGTGCACCCAGGTTCGTCGTTGAGTACACCGTCGCAGGCGCTTCTGTCTGTGATGCAGCGTCAAGGGTAACCGCAGCCATAGTCTCCGAGCTTATAGTCCGTGGTGCTGCAAACGTCGTCGAACTGTTCGTGCAGATGGTTGTTGTCTTGCAAACGTCCCCATCTGTTGACTCAGGGATCGAGATGTGGCTGCAGGATCCGTTACAGCCATTCGGATAAGATGCCTGCCATCTCGACTGCTAGTGATACGAGGCCGTTGCATCCAGCGCGGCGTTCCGTATTACCCTCCTGAACCCACCGATTCCATATTCTGGTAACAGTCATTGGATCTCGACTGACGCGAGCAGCAATGTCGCGATACGATAAACCGCAATCGCGATAGGCTACAATCCGACCTTTATCAAAGTCGGAAAAGTGATGGTACGCATTTCTCCTCCTTACACGAGGCATCACAACGTTTCACCAGGCAACGCCGGTCAACTGCTGTTTGTGTATTAGAAATCGGTTCGAAACTTTCCTCATGTGAGCACGTTGTAGGTGTCGCCTAATTATTTGTATATCACAGCATCTTCTGCCTGTCGGTTAAATTTCGCGACTGTATCACGTCATCTTCGTGGTGTAGCAATTTTAATGGCCAGTAGTGTATTAATAACAGAGTTTTGTCATTTTGGAGCGCAACTTACGAATGCAGCAGCTAGTAATAGAGAAGGGCCATAATTTATGCTTTCTCATGATTCCTGTACTGAAGAAACTATCTGTCATCGGAACCTCCCACCACATTACGTCATCTTCACACTACTGGTTTATCAACCGCTCTAAGACGAGTTTCTTGTAGCTGAATGTGATGGTTGTAAAGATAGAAATATTACAGTCTGAATTCACAGGGACTTACTTCCACCAGCATGACAAGACAACTGAAAAACAGAAAACAATTACCGTTGAATGTCTTCAGCTATTTGAAGATGGTTACCATCCATTTGGGTATTGGAGGAAGTGACTAGCCTGTGAGAAGCCTTCAGAGACGTCATGGAAGCATCAGTAAGAGTTACCTGGCGAGTGTAATCCGACTGCAGGAAAAATTATTCACCATGCAAAGGGATTCTAATGCTCAAATTAACTAATTAGTCTATCAATTTGATATCAATGACGTGTTGCTGAGCAGGTGGATGCGAGGGCGAGAAAATCACAGATATGATGCGAGAGTTGTAGCGTTAATGAGGCTTTTTCTTTGCAGGAAGATCTTTTACTGGAATTTAAGTTTCCCACCTACTCAAGGAGAGATGATCATCGTAATAAAATCAGCTATATTACCGAATTTGTAAAGTGATATGTAGAATAAACCTGATATTTAAAACTTCTCTGTGCTGTTGCCTCGATAGACTTTGTATGTGATGAGACATTTGTTTACGTTACTTGAAGAGAGATTTAGAAAGTGAAGAGACATCCTGTGACAGAGGTACAGTACGCTCTTAGCATTCCTTCATGAGCCAAAAGTGAATTTAATGTTCTAGTCCTATGATACAGGACGTAACAGATAATAAACAATAAAAGATATTTTTCTGCCAGATGAGCAAATTCTTAGAGCAAAAATAGCATTTGCCAAGTGTTGTACAGGATTTTCACAGATAGTGAGATTACTTTATCAATGTGAAAACGCGTGCATGGTCTATTTCTACTATCTTCAAAAATAACTCGTATAAAACGGGAAAATGTACTTTTTGCTTGAGAAATTCTGGGTATATTGTCAGAAGAACATCCCAGTTCTAGATTTTTTAAACTGGGGTGTCTATGTCAGAGATGGGATTGTAGTTAGTCCGAGTTGGGCCGCATTGAGCCGTGGCTGGCGGAGGGAGTGGTTGGGCAGCTAGAAGTGGAGGCCAAGCTCTGGGGACTTCTCATCCGACTAGCTCTTCAGGTACACAATACACTGGGTAACTGACGCTGGACTAGGCGGGAGGCGACTGGACAGTTTTCTTTTTTGTCCTAACACAACGTGTTCAGGTAAGATAATGGGTACTACAATCATAAAAAATATTGTTGTTCCCAAATGATGTGGCTAGAGGAGTCCTATAAATAGGGCAGGCTGTTGCAGACGCAGTGGGACAGTGGGTCGCTGTTCTAATATTATTATTACCCATTCTTACGTTTCTTCCAACATCAGCTACACACATGCAGATCAGCAGGAGGCTAGCCCCCTGCACTCCAGTGGTACTTCGCTGTCCTGTTATTATTACCATCTATCCTTCCCCTATAGGGCTATTGGCTAGACCGGCTGGAACAACTCTCTAGTGCTAGACTAACAGCGAAAACGTCTACTCCATATCTAGCAGTTATTGATGAAACTGGATGTAGTTACTGTCTAGTGACCGATCAGTAGCAACTCTAATTGTGTAAATGAACAATGTGCTGCACTACTTACAAAATAAAGACTTACATCCATCCTAACCAGCAGCCCAGAACAAACTGAGACCTTTTCCCATCAATTTCCATATGGGGAGGAAAGGGAAGGAGGTGGAGGGGAGATGGGCGTGGAGATGGGAGTGGAGGACGACCAACAGCCCTCTGGCAATGATGCTGTGAACTAACTCAGCTGCTCTCTGGATCACAAAGTAAACATACAATATTTGATATTCCTACTAATAAATTTGAATTTCCTGCCATTTCTCCTGGACTGGTACCTTGGATTACGTTATGGGAGGGGAGGGGTATGGGAAGGGTTGGGAGTTCTCTGAGGATGACTCATGTGATGTCAGGGATTACTCGTGATGTCATCAGAGGGTAGGGTTCGTTACTTGATCAATAAATTAATTAACAAATTTAATTTGATATCAATTTGATATCAAAATTGGACCAGAACAGCCTTTATCCCATTACTTAGATTTCTCAGTGTATTAGCATCTGTCATTCCTATCTCACTCCACTTCGTGATGTCATGTATCACCTACTGCAAATTAGCTGGACTAAGATACAAAATTGGAAGTGATGGATGTTAATGCTATTTCAGTTGCTTAAAGTTTTGTGGAATGAAATATTTAGTATATTTCCTTGCTTCTTCAATTGAACCATCAATCGCATTTTTGCTGGTGCATTTAGAAAGTTATTGTTAAAATTACTTTCAGCTCGTGAATTATGAATTACAACACTGATATTAAGTTTAAATGTTGTTGTATCTTGTACATTGGCTGGCTGACTGTGGTGTCACCGCCGGACACCACACTTGCTAGGTGGTAGCCTTTAAATCGGACGCGGTCCGTTAGTATACGTCGGACCCACGTGTCGCCACTGTCAGTGATAGCAGACCGACCGCCACCACACGGCAGGTCTAGAGAGACTTACTAGCACTCGCCCCAGCTGTACAGCCGACTTTGCTAGCGACGCCACACTGACAAATACGCTCTCATTTGCCGAGACGATAGTTAGCATAGCCTTCAGCTAAGTCAATTGCTACGACCTAGCAAGGCGCCATCACCAAGTTATATTGAGATGATAATAAAGTATCAACAAGACCAGTGTTCACCAATTATGGATTAAAGTTAAGTATTCCAGAAGCTACGTACTTTTCTTTATAGCATTCATTACGTATCTTGTTTCAGACCTCACGCCAGCCTGCGTGAGTTTAAGCGCGTGCCTTTCGGCTTCCTCTCATTGTGTCTAGGCTGTCTTGTCTAGACAGAACACTGACCTTTCTGACATACCACAGAATCTCAAATAGTTTTATTAATCTTATAATCCGCATTATTTATTTCTGTCAGAAAATGCATACTTCTCGACATTTTAATGTCTTTCCTTGAAGTACTACAGTATTTTTGTAGTATGCAAGTAATGTCAGATCTTGGCATATTCTGGCCTTGATTTAAATTTCCCTCTTCCTCTTACATGATATTTTAATTCACAAAGTTATCTGTGGCTTTCTTATCTTTAATACACTTTCCAGAGTACTTTTTAGAAAAGCTATCTTGAAATATTGACACAAATTCACTGTTAAATCACTTGAATATGAGATTAGCATCTCTTTATATAAAGACCTCGTCGCATTCCACCACTTTTGGGTTGGTCTTAAAACATTCTATCCTGCCCCCATTAATTTGTATGTTTTTTCTCACGTTTATAAGGTTTCTTAATGAATGCCCAGTATAAAAACTTCTACAAATCTTATCAGGAGATTCTGAATGTTAATTTAGTAATAATGCGAAAACTGAAATATGAGTTCTGGTGCGCAGGGCAGAGGTGATCTCTCCATATTTTTAACAACAGAAAATGTGAACAGAAGTCGATTCAGTTGGCTCAGTTACCCACAATTGCTGTATCTGAGTCGGTTGTTCCTACCTTACTCCATTTCGTGATGTCATGAGCAGCTACTGCATCTTTACTCAACCGAGATGTAAATTTCCAAATGAAATATGGCTCCTAGAGCTGGAAATTTTATCCCAGTGGGACACTTCTGAGGGACCAGTTGAACAAATATGTTAGTCTAGTGTGAAGAACGAAATCAATACCTGCTACTAGCCCGCTCCTCGTGAGTGCTCTTCACAAGCAGATAAAGCTTCTAGTAATGCAAAACAAAGTTACCGCCATACACACGTTGAAGCCAAAAATGCTGTAGTTTTGCTCTGTTTATACGAATGTGAGGCGTCTGCTCTTTCGGACCTAATGTAGTTCTCGTCTGCACAGATGTGGCGGAGGGTCCGCCGGTGGTTTTGCTGCTGCGGCAGCACTGAGGAGGAGGAGGAGAAGAACGTTGAGCTGGAGGAGGAGGAGAAGAACGTCCAGCTGGAGGCGGAGGGCGCCCCTCCAGACCCAGAGGCGGTCATGCAGCAGGTGAGGGTCGCCGTTGTACGCCGCTCTAGAATGTTGGCAGTGTTTGGGGGCAGCCAGACTGTACAGAAGTTTTGCCAATGTGTGGAGGCACCGAAAACACGCCACACTGCCATGCCTAGTACGACGTAGGAAACCCTTTCGCATTCAAAACAGCATCCAGTCGTCTCGGAATGGATAAATGAACCTCCTGTACTGTTTCAAGGGAAACTTATACAATTTTTCCATCAAAATAGTGGCAACTTCAGGTGACAATGATGCTTGTGGATAGCGTTCATGGAAAGTTTCTCCAAAGAAGCCCACAAAGGCTCAGTAATATGGAGATCTGGTGACTGTGGTGGCCATTGAAGATGAGACGGTTCATCCTGGTGCTCACAAAAACAGTCTTGAGCGCTGTGGGCTGTATGTACAGGGGCCCTGTCTTTTTGGAACACAGCATCACCATTGGGGAAAAACATTGTACCACGGAATGATCAGCGAAAATGGTCACATAAACCTTGGCAGTAATAAGAGATTGGAGAGTAGCCATAGTACCTATGAAATATCACGATATGGGTACCATGTTTCACTCTTGGGACATGTGCTCGGCTAGAAGATGTGAAACAAAGCTCATCCAATCAAATGAGTTTCTTCCATTGCTCTGTAGTCCAGGTTTTCTAGATTTGGCACCATGTTGCAGGAATTTGCGAAATTCAAACACTTCCGTCAGATCGTTACAGGGTATAGCGTGATCCACCGAATCAGACCACTCGTTTCCAGTCGTCCATTGTTCTGTGGCATTGATCTATACTCCACATCAACCGTCGCTTAGCACTGATTACAGAAATTTGAGGCATATAAGGAGCTGTTTGACCATTGTATCCCATTCCTTTTAAACTCTCTACGCCCAGCCGTTGTGTTTGCTGGGCCACTGATAGCAGTCTGGAATGCACGAGTCATTCCTTCTGCTGATTTCAGGCGATTATTTACAACCTCCTTCCACAGAGACCGGTAGTCCCCGTCCGTCAGTACGCAAAGTCTGCTTGGTGCTGGTTTTGCTGTGGATATTCCTTCACGTTTCCACTTGACGACCACTTCACCATCTCTCGACTTGGGCAGCTTTAGAAGGGTTGAAACGACGCTAATGGATCTGACTCTTGTGGCGAGTGGAAGTGGGCAGAACTGGGTTCTCCGTGCTACTGGGAAACATCACGAATAGTCAACGCTCTATTGACCTGAGAAGTCTGAATAGAAATTGAGAAGAAAGTGCAAACACGTATTGCTAAGTGAGATAATTCAGTTTTGAAAAGGCATATAACTTTTACAATTCCACAAAAATTTTCTCGTGTTATATCTATTAAGAGAGGTAAGGTTAGCTACTATGAAGCTAATAAACCCTTTTGTCTACAGGAGTGGGAGGAGTTCGTGCAAGAGTTCTATGCAGCATATAGTAGACTGGCTGACGAACTGTCTCTAACTTCCTCAGAGGTGAGTACCACTAAGCCTCTAGACGTCTGTCATAATTGATGGCCAAAGATTCTAACTGCATGTGTACTACTTACAATTCATCCATAGCAGATAAGAGTGCCATAAAATCTGTTAATGTTAAATTCAGAAGCAAAGTTAAATGTTATTTACTATGTAGCTGATAAAGTCTTTTGTCCGCAGGAACGAGAGCAGTTTCTAGATGAATGCTTTAGCATGTACTGCAGGATAATGGAGGAGGAGCTGCTGGAATCAATAAGGGTGAGTACTACACACTCTGTAGACTTTAGTCTTACCTGAAGGTTGCATATTCTAGGTAGATGCGCACTTCTTAGCTATCGTCCACAGAAAATGACAGTGGTGTAGGAATTCATTTCTTCAGTCTCTAGCTCCACACTTAACCAAAAACGTTACGTGACCTGCCATTGTGGATAGTTACTTTTGAGACCTTTTCTTGTTTGTGAGGCGGTTGGGTATATACATTTCTTGACGCAACAGCTAGTAATCTTTGTTGGGCTAGAGACGCAGTTGTCTGGGACTATAGCTATTTGTGCTTCAGAATGTTACTGCGAGGAAGGAGAGGTTCGGGAGACAAAGACACTTTGTAATATAGCAGTGTATCACGATTCAGTGCAAGCGGTTAAAGAGTTACATGTACAGAGACACACGCGGGGTCATGGTTGTAAAAACTGTCGAAAGATTGTGTTATGGGAAGAGGCAAGCTGTGGTCAAACACATTCGCTTGAGTACAGAACATGTCAGCACCAGTGAATCTTACATTTTGGCCACACAGTTACGCCAAAAACTGAGCCTTATCAGGTGTCATGAGTGTTGACGTTGTCTTGCAGGCTACGGCGGGTGCAGCCCTCGCCACCACGCCCCCAGCCTCCAACACTTTGGAGGCGCCGCAGCGGAAGGGGAAGCGACGTCAGCGTCGTCGTGGCTGGCCCTCTCCTGCCCCCAGCAGCTCCTCCTCCAGCAGCGGGGAGGCTCCGCGCCGCAGGTGGAGGCCGAGTCGGCGCTGCCGCAGGAGGAAGCTGCGCGTGCGTCACCGCGGCCGGCCCACTACCGCCCCCAGCAGCTCCTCGTCCGCCTCCGGCAGCAGCGAGGAGTTGCGGCGCGAGAGGCAGAGGCCCAGCCGCCAGCGTCGCGCCTGCGTCCGCACCAGGGGGGCCGCGCAGCTGTCGGGAACACACGGGGGCGGTCTGCGCCGTAGCTACAGACTCTGTTCACGAAGAACTTTTAAATAAACGACTCTTTGTGGTCTTTCTGGGCACTCTGTTGTTGTTCTTGTAGTTTCAAACATTGGTACACGTCACAACGATGATCGATATTACGAATCTGTCAAGAATCCTTTCGTGAGAATCCACTATATTAAGGCCAGATCCTTCTGGAGTATTCCATGAGGAAATGTTAGCAGCAGCAACATGTTTGTAACAGAGACACACTCTGTTGGAGTATGCCTCTTGCATTGTGGCACGGTTCACTCATGCCCAACTTTCCCAGTTGACGCATGAAGGTCGGTTTCAAAAGGAACATTCTACATTTGAAAATCAATAGGAACACTAGGGCTGCCATGGAAACACCCCTGTGGCAGTTAATGTCAGGCATCATGTCACGGTCTCTCGACATCAAACCTTCTCGTAGTGGCTGCCACTCCAAGTGCTAGTGCAGCTGATTGCAGGGCGTGCCGAGTGTGGTTCAAAATGGCTCTGAGCACTATGGGACTTAACTTCTGAGGTCAGCAGTCCCCTAGAACTTAGAACTACTTAAACCTAACTAACCTAAGGACATCACACACATCCATGCCCGAGGCAGGATTCGAACCTGCGACCGTAGCGGTCGCGCGGTTCCTGACGGTAGCGCCTAGAACCGCTCGGCCACCCCGGGCGTGCCGAGTGTCACAAGGGTGTAATCCCTCTTGCACGAATTGCAGGTAAAGCACTAGAACGGTCGTGCTGACCACCATCAAATACTTCTCATTTGACTTCAAGAATACCTTTTTGGCAAAATAAAATAAATTTTCAAGCCTTAGAATCAGATAGCTGCGCTCGGCGATAGACTGTAATTCTCTACACCATTCATCACAATTAGTGTCATGCATCAAAATTACTTAACCCATTGCGCGAAATTTTAAGAGTTTACTTCAGTAAAAACGTTCTGTTTGGTTCATTTTAGGTCATACATTGCCGTGTATGGAATTTAGCTAACATATGGAAATTGTATTAACAATGAAGGCAGAAAGATAGCTGCCTCCATTCTCAAGATAATGGTTTGAATGTCTATGGGAGAATTGTCTATTTCGCCCCGTTCTGTGCATCATCAACGTTAATAACCTGCACGTAACTCCCTTGGTAATTCATAAACTTTTCAAGATATCATAATGACGACTTTTTTTTTTTACAAATTATAGAATCAAAAGAACACATTTTGTCCCACAACTAACACTCAAAACATTTTTATTTATAGAGATATGGAACTAACTCTAGTTTTTTTCCATTGGAACAATGTACTTTTTTCAATAGCATTTAATATCTCATCGAAGAAGAATACAGTGGCGTAGCACATGTTAACATGTTCTATGTGGGCTGCTGAAGTCTAATTAGAACCTGTTACTTGTTATGTCTCAAGATGTAATCGCTAAGTACCTACATGCTATAACTCTGAGTTTGCATCGAGGCCTTCTGTTTCTTCACAACTTTCAGAATACTTTATAGCTATATGCAAAGAAGCAGCTTGGCAGGTAGTCTTTCTAGCATCACTGCTGGAATGATCTTTAGACCAGGCACCTGAAACTTTACTTCACTTTCTTTTACTGAAGAACCACACATCTAGGATGGCGTCATCCTGTGATGACAAGTACGAGATAAAACAACCTGTCATCATCTTCAGCGTCCACTAGTCCTGGACAAGAATACACCATAGAAGATGAGCATTGCCACTGATTGAAGTCTGATTAATAGTTATGTCGGGCCACAGCTCCTGAAAAGCCAAGAATTAGAATAAAATAGTACGGGTAAGTGTCACTACGGTTGACGGAAGTCTGTTAATATGGTTTAAGAATATAGTAAATAAAGAAGAGAGAATCGTGGCAACATACTGATGACGAAACTTTGAAATATGCAGGAAAAGTGTGAAGTTATTGTGGTACCTTTTAAGTAAAAATTCACACAACGCCTTGCCGAAGCAAGGGAGAAGTAGAAGCAACAGGGAAAAGAAGATTACGGCTTTAAGCGCCCGACTAGTATTAAGGGAATCATTTTAAAACAGTATACATAGAGCGTCCTCATCCAGGAATGAGCGAACAGGCTCCAAGAAAAGAAAAAAATTTTGGTTTACAATAAACCTGTTACCCAAAAATCAGTCAAAATCATGCCTATGGTACTACATGATGGCTCTAACGACTGTAAATTAACGCTGTGTGTCGTATGGTCATAACATAAGCCACTTTCAGAGCAATCGCAGTGTTTGCTGCCAGCGTCTGTGCATATCGTCGTTGCCTGGTTCATTACAGGACTATACTGCGGCGAATGCAGCAGTTGGTACACACGTGGCTTACTGGTTCCTCCTGCAGTTTTCCTGTGTAGAGCTTGCTGGCGATCTTCACAGTGTATCTGTTAGATGTTGTGTGGCGTAGCAGGGCATAGTGTTGGTTAGGCCGTAAACAAAATGACTGTGAGTATGAGATTACTTGAACCAGAGACACATCGGATGTGGAAACGGGATGCTTGACGCTCTGCACGGGACTCTCAAAGAACTGCAAGATGGATTCATTGTACCTATACAGACAACACGCTTCGTATACGCAGTGGTGACACAACTCGAGCTCTGTTAACAAGCACACAGCCCAAACATCTGACTCAAATAGGATGCAGCATTACACTGATTTTCTGAAGAAAATTCTGCCCATCATTTTGTCCTGAGTTGACCCAGTTCAAGTAAGATGTGAAAGAGACACAATTTTCTTGCAATTTGCAAGCACTTGTCAAAGGCCCATATTTATCGTACGAAGCCAGCTTCAATGAAAATCACACGTCAGAGAAGGAACTGCTTCCTTTTCGGCAAGTTCTAGTAAACACACTGAAATTCAGCCAGTGATAATAGGTCCTAATACGAAACGGTCAAGAAATGATGTACCCTACGGTCATAAACTGCATACTTTGTATTTTTCTGATCGCAAACCGTTATCTTGATACTCTTTTGCCCACAGAACAATGCTTACGAGCAGCCACCAATGTTCTGCAGTGCAAAGTTAACTTGTATTCTCAGTGCAGTTGTGTAGTGTATGTTGTGTGTCTAACCGAGGAGCTCAGACTGTGCACATAATGTCACTTTACCGCAAAATCTGTTGTCAGGAAGGCAAGTTGATCGCCAGATTGGCGTACACATAGCAACATTATTTGAACATACGACAAGTCCCATGAAGTAGAAAACAATGAACATCTGCCTCATAGTGGTCCTTTGCTATCAAATGGTGTTAACTGATGTCTGCTACCTATAAATTATGGCTCGTAGGTGCACTGAGGAGAATTCAGGAGAACTGCACACATCATCTTTGGAGGCATCTGGGAGTGGAGCCTCGTCACAAAGCAGTACACAATTGTCTCCGCATGATCAGCTTGGCCTCTGTCCGTCCATTACAAACTAGACCACACATCATCCTCGCCCTCCCCAGGATCATGGTGATGGAATAATGCGGGCAAAGGAACTCCAGCTCTGTATTGTTTGTCTCCTGATGATCATGGCAGTGGAGAGTGGAAGTATCCAGGTTCCAGCATGCATGTCAGGCATGCAGTTGCCCAGGCTGAGGTGGGTCAGTCATGTTTTGAGTCAGTACCGTCCACAGAGGTCAGACGCCTCTTCTCGCTGATTTGAGGGTAGTGCACTACTGGAAAAGTAGCCTCCATCCTATTGTCCAGACCCTCCAAGGCAGTAACGCATGAGCAAACCTTTGTCCAGAAGGTGGTGTAACGTCTCTTAGAAAAAGACATATTATGTAATAAAGCGAAAACATTTTGTATCATGTTTTGTTCTCGTATAAAATTATGTACTGTTTTTTTTATTTATCTTAGATAATATCTGTGTCGGCGAGTACTGAAACCGCCACAGACGATAAATATCAAACAAAGATGAGAATATGTGACTAGTATAAATAATACAGAACGAACATTAATTTCTCTATCGTATTCTTGGAGTTACGTGAGTAGGATAGCCTGTGACGTGATATTGTACGCTAGCGTAGCATTCTTTTGTCAAGTTTGTAAGAGGGACGCCATTAAGTAAGATTTTATAAGGTGTGTAATCAATCAAATTGTTTAAATGTTTTGAATAGAGTTACTTAGTGAAACCTTGCATTATGATTTGTAATAAGCTTGCCTGGTATTTTATCCCATCCCTTTAACACATTTTCAGTTATTTAAATATTATTCGTGGTGCAGAGCTGCGCTACGAACGAACGAGCCGTTGCCGCGGTGCATTCAAATTGCATTAAATGAAATCTATCATACCGCAAGGAAGCGGCAGGTAATAGTGAAGTAAAATTATTTCTTTCAGCTTTTGGAGTTGCAGAGCAGAGCAGCAGATTTTATGATGTGTTTTACAGGTTGATGCGGGCTGCTGATAATATATTACTAACAGTGCAAAAAGATAATTTACGTTCATAACATAAAAGAAATCTTGCTCTGCGTAGTTCTGGTCTGGCAACCTTATAGTAAAAACATATTTTTTCTCCGATAATAGTCTCATGTTCTCGTGTTAGTCGTGGTACTTATTGTTGTTTTACTGTTAACAAAAATCCACTGCAAAATTATGATGTTGAACAATTATTGCGTACTGTAACATCAGTATTGATAACGAAGTAATTATCATTAACCTTTTTAATAACTATAAAGTAAGGAAGATATGTTGAACTTTATGGCGAGTTACAGTAACGAAAAAAATGTTGCTTTAATAGAAAGCCAGATCCAGAACAATAAGAACATAATATGTAAGTAGGCTGTTTATTTTTTCTCTATGTAAGTAGGCTGTTTATGTTTTCTTATTGGCAACGTTACGTAGCGCTCAATATGAAAATCACTGGCTGTGCTGTGTGCAGTCTGTGGCTAGTTTGCATTGTTGTCTGCCATTGTAGTGTTGGGCAGCGGCAGCTGGATGTGAACAGCGCGTAGCGTTGCGCAGTTGGAGGTGAGCCGCCAGCAGTGGTGGATGTGGGGAGAGAGATGGCGAAGTTTTGAAATTTGTCATGAACTGATATATATATTATGACTTGTGATGATATTAAGGTAAATACATTGTTTGTTCTCTATTAATATCTTTCATTTGCTAACTATCCCTATCAGTAGTTAGTGCCTTTAGTAGTTTGAATCTTTTATTTAGCTGGCAGTAGTGGCGCTCGCTGTATTGCAGTAGCTTGAGCAGCGGAGATTTTTGTGAGGTAAGTGATTTGCGAAAGGTATAGTTTAACGTTAGCCAGGGCCATTCTTTAGTAGGGAATTTTGAAAGTCAGATTGCGTTGCGCTAAAAACATTGTGTGTCAGGTTAAGCACAGTCATGTAAAATTGTTTAAAGGGGACTTTCATATGTCGACCCTTAGCCTAGGATACCTCACTGGAATCTTCTGATTTTTTCTTGTAGTTTGTGTAATTAGTGTAGATTTTGTTTATTGCTAGCGCGTAATTGTAGAGAGAATCTCCTTTGTAGTTGTAGCCTTTCATTGTTGTACAGTAAAACAGTTGTGGCATGCATGTAGATTTGCACCAAGTATTTCGCAGCTGTAATTAACTAGATATTATTTTCAGTGTTATGTTAATGTGTTCTCTTATTTTTGCTCTTCAAATTGTGTTTTTCTGTGTTATCGTGTGAAATATTGTGACAATTATGGCGTGTGAAAAACGTAACACTAGGCTCCAAAGTAAACTGAGAAATGACAGTGAAGACGAAGGCAGTGTGTTAGCGCCGCAGAGTAATGAATTAACAGACATTCAAAGTAGTAATTTGGTAACTGTTCATAGGGAAATGGAGCAGGCGGCAAACAATGGCACGGACAGTGAAACAATTAGTGAAGAGGGAAGCATTATCGATCGATCGGTCGGCAACAGCTCGCCTCAGGAATCCGAAATGACAGGACACAATTTCGCAAATACTGTAGATTCAGGTTTTGGGTTATCACCGTTTTCTCAAATAAGTCAAGACGCATTTTCTGCTTGTCAAAATGTGAATGTTGCCGGTGCAAATGCACTGCCGAAAAGCGTAGAGAAACAGATTCCAGACACTAATACATTATTATTGCAATTAATGCAACAAATGGAACAAAATCAGAGACAAATGGGACAAAATCTTAAAAAGTTAGACACAGTGGAACAAAATCTCAAAAAGTTAGACACAATGGAACAAAATCAGAGACAAACACAGCAAAAGCTTCAAAAGTTAGACACAATGGAACAAAATCTTCAAAAGTTAGACACTACACTTGAACAAACACGTGAAGATTTAACCACTGAGTTACATAACATTGAATCGAAATGTCAAAAAGTCTGTAATGACGTAAAAACACAAATTTGTGAGCATTTTCAACCTATTTTTTCGCGGCATGAAAATGCATTACAGAATCACGAAGCAGCCATAAAAGAACTGCAAGCCATTGTTCATGAAAATCATGAGACCTTGTGGGCTAAAATTGACTCAGTTGCATCTACCGATTCGGTTACGCAACTTGCAAAAACTCAGGAAAACTTAAAGGACACAGTAGATACTCTGAAACTTGGTTCAGAAAAACACACTGAGGAAATGTGTTCACTATCGGAGAAAGTAGCCGAACTTTCGGATCAGGTCACTAACTTATCTACAAAGGTAGATGATGATCTGAATGACACAAGACCTGTAGCCTTCACTGACACTGAAGAGTGTGAACAAATTAGGAAATTCAAACAAAATCAGAATCAGATTAATACGCAACACCAAAGAGAAATCCGGGAAGTACAAGATCAGCTGACACAGTTAATACAAGAATTACGTATTTCAGAGGATACTCGTGCCCCAACTTGGGAAGAGGGACTTAGAAACACGGAAAAGCCGCAAAATAATAACACAGGGCATTTCGGAAGTTATGAAAGAAATGGGCAATGTGCACCGAATTTTGAGATGGAACGGCCGACACGACCTAACAATGACCGATATGCGACTCGCCGACATGATGATTTTGACTATAAGCTGTTCATTACTACACGTAAATTCAAAACGTTTAAGAATTCTGCCAACGACATTCATCCACAAGCGTGGCTCCATCAATTCTCTCATTGTTTCCCTCCCAACTGGGCATTGGAGCACAGGTTAGAATTTATGTGTGGCTACTTAGAGAATGAACCAGCTGTAAGAATGCGATCGGTCATTCACGATTGCCACAGTGAAGGAGAATTTTACCATGCCTTCCTCTCAGCATATTGGTCTCAAGCCACACAAGACCGGGTAAAACATGGTATCATAATGATGAAACATTTCGAACAATCTGAATTCTCCAGTCTTGTGAAATATTTTGAAGACATGTTGCACAAGAATCAGTATCTTTCAAACCCATACAGCCCCTCAGAACTCATCCGCATTTGCTTAATCAAACTGCCTGAACATTTACGACATATTATTTTGGCAGGACGTTGCAAAGACGACATTGAAGCATTTCAGGGACTGTTACAAGAATTAGAAATTGACACTGACAATCGCGGAACGCGAAACCAGGAACACAACAATTACAGGTCACATCCGTCGCAAATCCGCGATGAAAGAAGTAATAACTGGACACGACAAGGCTATTCTCACAACACAAATCGTGACCAAAATAGACACCACCCGTATGACAACCGTTGGCAGAGTAGTAATAACTACAGGGAAAGATCACCTCTCCGTGGTAATGACTATCACAGAGACAATCAGAGAAACAGACAACATGGGAACCAAAATAAATATTATCAGGGGAGACAGAATAACTTTAGACGCAACGGTCCAGCGCGCAGTTACGATTCAGGGAGAAATTCTCCACCACGTGACCGACACGAAAGAAACTGTATAAACTACCGACAAAACGACAGACCTGAATTCCATCAGAACTGGCGAGCTTTAAACAGAGCTGGGCCCTCTCGGCAAGGCGAATTTGTGGAAGTTAGGCCTCCTAATCCCAGTAACGACGCGCGGCAACAAAGAGACAGACAATGACTCACACCGCAGGCAGCCGCGTGCGCCGGCTGGCTCAGAGAAAAATAACATTGACGCTAACCTTGAGCAAGATTCCAGCATTCTTTACGGACGAATACCGCATGATAATTGCATTCAAGTTGAAATTCTGCGTATTAGGAAGAGTAAAGGTTTACACCACATTTCTCATGTAAAACCATTTATTGACAGATAATCTGCCTTTTAACTTTGTCTTTGCCATAAAACGTTTCACTTCACGTTACTAGTATGCTTTAGAAACTGTTACCATGCAACAATGTTTGAAGTTAAACATCCAATCAAGAACCAAGAGAACTTATTTAAACAGAAATGACGAATGCATTGTTATAGTAAACAGACGTCACAGTGTTATTGTGTGTGTACATTCTTGCTTGTTTGTTGCACGATTACGTAACGACTATAAGGCTCACATACTTAGAACATTTACCAGTACTGCTAATGAGATTTTAATGCAACATTTTGGTTTATTTGAAAATACATTCTGAATTTAAAGTGCTTTCTGAGAGATACCAGATGACACAGAGGTTAGTTTATGTAACAGCTACACGATTTTTATCACGACGCTACTAATGAGTGACAATTTACAATGTTGCTTTTGCGGTGTATCTGTTTTATATCTGCACAGTTTTCTGAATTCTTCTGGAAATCAAAACATGTTTTATTAGTAACTTTTGTGGTATAGCTACAAGGAGACAGCCTTTTCCATAGCACAACAATACGTTACAGCACAGTACTTTCATCATCACAACAATAAGCGTAATAACTAAGATATCTCTACGCAAAGCATTTCACTTTTGTTTATCATGAGGTAAGTACATTGGCTTCTGCAGAACTTAGCTTTTGGAGGAAAATAACGACACTTTCACAGAGATTATCTTACAACAATATGCACATTTAGCGCTACAGGACACGCATTTCAGTGATTAATTTTGTACTTAAAACATTTATTTTTAAAGGTTTTTGAATTACAAAGAAAGTTTTCAGTGATACATTTCGTTTCATTGCTGTAATCTGTAACACCTGAGGGTATAATTACATTAATCCTCAGGGGGGTACACGCTTACTTTGTGTACCATGTGTTTGGCAAGCACAAGGAACCCTAGCTAATATGGTATTTGCTTATACAACTTTACACATCGGTACCATATTTCTCTAACACACAAATTACACAGCTATCTGATCATTTAACTGAGAGAGACAAACATTTATTTTACTACATCAGTGACAGATGTTTACGCAATTACACCGTTGGATAACTTCAAACTTATGAAACTGTATTTTGTCTGTACTTTGTAAACTGTTCATATTTTTTCGGAATCATTGTGATACTATGAGAGCTTTGAATGATGTATTTGGTATGAGATCATGATTTTTAAAGTACGTTTGAGGCAGCTGACACTTTTGACATGAGCAGAGAATTATTTTAGGCTTAGAAATTATTGGAGGAAGTTACGACGATTTTGAGATTTGACTGAAGTGTTATGATGTTATTATTACGACGACGATGTGTATTATGTTGTTGAGGAATGTTTATTATGCTACGTATTTCTCACGATGAAATATTGAAGAAGTGTCGACGAATATGTATATGTATAATGAGGTAAGGAATAATGAGTAGTGTTTAGGGACTCTGATTTATGAAAAGGATGTTGGAAACCAAGAAACGTACTTTAAGAGTTATGAAATGTGTGTGTATATTCGTGAATGTATTACAATGCAGACGAAAATTTTTTTTTGGACACTGTTATATCAATAGCATTTTGTTTCTACAGATTTGTAACGCAAATTCTTGACCTGTGAAATATTTTTATATGCGACTGTCTCTGTAGCGGAAACTGCTGTCGTAAATATTTCCGTAAGAAAGTTAACGGATCACCTACACATAATGCGTCGTGGGCACCCAGCTGTGTCAGACGCCTGGAGAAAAAGCCATTAGCGCGTGCCTTTCAGAGCACAGGAAAACACCTGGAGAACAAGCCATTAGGGTGTGCCTTTCATCGCTAATGCGACACCCTCGTTACTTGAAAACATATGATTACTCGCACTTTGTGCTAATTGCTGAAATGCTTATGAATTGATGGGAAATATTCGTACATCTGCACACCTGATTATGACAAGTGTCTTTCTATGAGAGTTGAGAGCTACTGACTTACGAAATGCCACATAGCTATTGAATGATGTTTTTATGCTTTGGTTTGCGTAATTGCTTATTTCATTTGATACCTGTTTTTCAGCTGTGTTGCAGCATTGCTTTTATAAAATGAAATGCATTTGCTAATGTGAACACTTTCTGTCAACAGATCTATTAAATAATTATTTTATGATCCACATTCTTTAAAAAAAAAGGAGCACTTGGAAAGGAAAGAACAATAAGAAGGAACCAATAACAGTAACACATAATTTTCTTTTCAAGTACTTGGTAATTTCTTTTGTAGAATAAATTGTGATGCATCACTCTAATGTTAAGATGTGACATAGGTATTAGACATGGCCATTTTAGTGTAATATTTTTTCTGCTTGCGCTATGTCATGTTTAGGTATAAGTTGCTGCTGTTTGCCAGGCATAGTGTTATTGAATTTGACTTTTGCTCATTTATGCTGCTAGCTTTGCCAATTTGCATTTTTTGCATTGCTGTTTATAATAATTGTTTTACGTGCTGCTGCATTGCCTCGTCCCTTAGTTTAGCATCTGAGCTCAGTAGATTTAAGATAGCTTAAGAGGGGGTAGACTATATGAGAAACTGACTATGGAGAATAGGTAAAGAATGCATTGCGAAGTTATATAAAAAGGATTTGGGCCCAAATGAGTATTGTACAATCAGAAATAATTATTTTGAAAGAAATATGAACAGAATACAGAAAGCATGCTTGGATAGGATTTTTTTGGTGGAAACAAAGGATGAAATAAGAGGAAAGATATATGAAGTTTTGGGTTGGACTGCAGTACCAAATGTTACACTGAAAACGAACCCTGTCCTTTCCTATTGGTGTTATCCCACTATGTGTGTGTGTACCCTTGTGTATTTGTTTTCTTCCTGTCTCTGTGTAGTTTCATAGAATTTTTTTCTCTTTTAATATTAAGCTACATTCACTATGAGGAGGAATACTGTTATCCTCAAATATAAGTTGCATTAATAATATGTTATTTTCTTTGTAAAGTTGTCTACAATTCTGTTCTGTTTCAATGTTCATGTGTGAAATTAATGTTTCGAAAACTATTCTCATTATTTTATGTATGTACTTATGTCACTACTTTTGTAACACTGATGTATATGTTTATTTCTATTCTTTTGTAAAGCCTGTACTACAAATGTTATCTGTATTATTATGTTTTTAATGATGTATTTTGTACCTTTGTAATTGTATTCTTATGTTATAAAATTGTAATTGTCACCAGTTCATGACATTATTAACTTGTTAGTTACATTTCACTGCACACGTTTCTGTTGGTCATAGTATATGGACAATATGTGAGAAGTAGGGACTGTTAGTGTTTGCACGTGTGTTGATAATTCAGCAAAGGACTGGATAACAGCATTGCTCGTTCTAAGGACAATTCCAAAAAACTTTGTGAGTGCACAAGTGGTGGTTTATGGACTTGCTATATTCTCTACAAGACTCTTCGATGGTGATTGCGCACCTGCACAGTCGCAATAGATGGCTGCTGGCCATCTCTACAAGGACTACAGTGGGTCTGCACCTCTGGTGGCCCACCAATACCATTATCTCTGCAAGGACTACAGTGGGTCTACATCTTTGATGATCCATCAATACCATTATTTCTACAAGGACTGCAGTGGGTCTGCACCTCTGGTGGCCCACCAATACCGTAATCTCTACCAGGACTACAGTGGGTCTGCTCTGTGATGACCTACCTACCAATATTCGTCAGAACTTCGAATGACTCTGCTGTGGGTTTGCTCTGTTGTGGCCCATTACCTGTATGCATATCAAGAGTCAGCACTGTCTTTCCATTGGAAGGACAACACTACTTCTTCAAGACTGCATGGAACTCCACTACTTCTGTGTGCATTGTCTTTTACTGCTCAGACTTTGAGAAAAGAAACGGCAGTTTTACTGTGGTGAACAATGTGGACTGTCTTTATGGACGGTGAGAAAATTTAAGCTTTTGACCAACATTGTATCAATAAGTGTGTGCATTTGATTTCTTTGTTATTGTAATTATGAAAAATTTTTTTCAAATCTGTATTGGCCACTGCCCAATCCAATTTGTAAAAATTTTTGTGGGGAGCATGGGGGCTATGTAAGTAGGCTGTTTATGTTTTCTCTATGTAAGTAGGCTGTTTATGTTTTCTTATTGGCAACGTTACGTAGCGCTCAATATGAAAATCACTGGCTGTGCTGTGTGCAGTCTGTGGCTAGTTTGCATTGTTGTCTGCCATTGTAGTGTTGGGCAGCGGCAGCTGGATGTGAACAGCGCGTAGCGTTGCGCAGTTGGAGGTGAGCCGCCAGCAGTGGTGGATGTGGGGAGAGAGATGGCGAAGTTTTGAAATTTGTCATGAACTGATATATATATTATGACTTGTGATGATATTAAGGTAAATACATTGTTTGTTCTCTATTAATATCTTTCATTTGCTAACTATCCCTATCAGTAGTTAGTGCCTTTAGTAGTTTGAATCTTTTATTTAGCTGGCAGTAGTGGCGCTCGCTGTATTGCAGTAGCTTGAGCAGCGGAGATTTTTGTGAGGTAAGTGATTTGCGAAAGGTATAGTTTAACGTTAGCCAGGGCCATTCTTTAGTAGGGAATTTTGAAAGTCAGATTGCGTTGCGCTAAAAACATTGTGTGTCAGGTTAAGCACAGTCCCGTGCATAATTGTTCAAAGGGGACGTTTCAAATATACACTCCTGGAAATTGAAATAAGAACACCGTGAATTCATTGTCCCAGGAAGGGGAAACTTTATTGACACATTCCTGGGGTCAGATACATCACATGATCACACTGACAGAACCACAGGCACATAGACACAGGCAACAGAGCATGCACAATGTCGGCACTAGTACAATGTATATCCACCTTTCGCAGCAATTCAGGCTGCTATTCTCCCATGGAGACGATCGTAGAGATGCTGGATGTAGTCCTGTGGAACGGCTTGCCATGCCATTTCCACCTGGCGCCTCAGTTGGACCAGCGTTCGTGCTGGACGTGCAGACCGCGTGAGACGACGCTTCATCCAGTCCCAAACATGCTCAATGGGGGACAGATCCGGAGATCTTGCTGGCCAGGGTAGTTGACTTACACCTTCTAGAGCACGTCGGGTGGCACGGGATGCATGTGGACGTGCATTGTCCTGTTAGAACAGCAAGTTCCCTTGCCGGTCTAGGAATGGTAGAACGATGGGTTCGATGACGGTTTGGATGTACCGTGCACTATTCAGTGTCCCCTCGACGATCACCAGTGGTGTACGGCCAGTGTAGGAGATCGCTCCCCACACCATGATGCCGGGTGTTGGCCCTGTGTGCCTCGGTCGTATGCAGTCCTGATTGTGGCGCTCACCTGCACGGCGCCAAACACGCATACGACCATCATTGACACCAAGGCAGAAGCGACTCTCATCGCTGAAGACGACACGTCTCCATTCGTCCCTCCATTCACGCCTGTCGCGACACCACTGGAGGCGGGCTGCACGATGTTGGGGCGTGAGCGGAAGACGGCCTAACGGTGTGCGGGACCGTAGCCCAGCTTCATGGAGACGGTTGCGAATGGTCCTCGCCGATACCCCAGGAGCAACAGTGTCCCTAATTTGCTGGGAAGTGGCGGTGCGGTCCCCTACGGCACTGCGTAGGATCCTACGGTCTTGGCGTGCATCCGTGCGTCGCTGCGGTCCGGTCCCAGGTCGACGGGCACGTGCACCTTCCGCCGACAACTGGTGACAACATCGATGTACTGTGGAGACCTCACGCCCCACGTGTTGAGCAATTCGGCGGTACGTCCACCCGGCCTCCCGCATGCCCACTATACGCCCTCGCTCAAAGTCCGTCAACTGCACATACGGTTCACGTCCACGCTGTCGCAGCATGCTACCAGTGTTAAAGACTGCGATGGAGCTCCGTATGCCACGGCAAACTGGCTGACACTGACGGCGGCGGTGCACAAATGCTGCGCAGCTAGCGCCATTCGACGGCCAACACCGCAGTTCCTGGTGTGTCCGCTGTGCCGTCCGTGTGATCATTGCTTGTACAGCCCTCTTGCAGTGTCCGGAGCAAGTACGGTGGGTCTGACACACCGGTGTCAATGTGTTCTTTTTTCCATTTCCAGGAGTGTATTTTGTTTTGTTGAAAATTAATGATCCAAAGAAAGGCATAGCACAGCATCACCAAAAGGTATTTCGGGTCTCTTTTCGTAGTAACATATTTTATCTCATACATTAGTTGTTACGCGAGTAGTAGTAAAAACAAAACAAATAGAAAAGAGACAGAAGTGAAAGTGGGAATCCATCAAATGGAATAGCCTGTGATATCCGCTGACATGAACCCTACTCCGCATGCGTACAGTGAGTTGCAACTTACAGTGTACAGTCGGAAGACTCCTTCTCACACACAGGATGACCTCTGGAAGGAAGTCATCCAAGAGTGGGACAGGCTTCAGTAGCAACGTCTAACGGCATGTCGGCAGCATACCAAGGATGATCCGAGCATGTTACCATTCACCGAGTTTAGCAAAACTGTATTTTTTTTATTTCACAAACAAGTAATTTTGGACATAATGCTTTTAGTTTGGTTTTTCCTTTCTTTTTTCACTGAAAACTTACTTTGTTCTAGTTTCAGAACAGTTATTCTTTCATTCCCTGCTTCCCTTGAGTTCAAGTGCACACATGTACATAGATACACAAGCTGTTCAATACCATTTGTGAGCCCTTTATAACGGGAAGAGTAGCAAAAGTAATACTTCTTTTGTATTCACAAAATACAGTTGGCGTCCGACATACTGCAGAAAGGAATTACTGTTACTGAGGTGGGTTACTAATCAGGCACTACCTAAAGAGCTTCACCACAGGGAAAAGTGGCTATAAACACAAATTTAAGTCAACAGAGATTGCCAATAATTTATTAATAATTTTTGTACATGACTCAACCAGACTATGAAGATG
This sequence comes from Schistocerca americana, assembly GCF_021461395.2. Classification (NCBI taxonomy): domain Eukaryota; kingdom Metazoa; phylum Arthropoda; class Insecta; order Orthoptera; family Acrididae; genus Schistocerca; species Schistocerca americana. Next base: position 530,212,565 of record NC_060124.1, read on the forward strand.
AGGCCAGATTGTTAAACAGTTCTATCAGAGATATAACTTTTAGCAACAGTCTAGTTTCTGATTCGACTGAATGATGATTATTTAAAGTAAAAGCACATCCAGTGTGGTTCTGTTTCTCTTCTTCTTCTTCTTCTTCTTCTTCTTTTTGTAATTATGATCTCATCCCCCCACGACATACGAGATATATGGATGCAAATTTAAGAATATTTTTTAAACTCTATAGAAAGATGAATGTATCAGCCTGTTTACAAATAATAATGTTCTATTCTTTGTTTAAAATTTAGAAAAGAAACTAGCAGCCTGCCTCAGGTTTGCACGGGTAACATGAAGTGTGGCATAGCAGTAGCAACTTAATAGCACCACTACCGTGCAACTTCTCCGTCTATATTTACATACAGATACTCTGCAAGCCACCACATGGTGTGTGGAGGTGGGTGCCCTGCATCATTACTAGTCATTTCCTTAAAAAGTCTTCCAGCCACTGACATACCTGCAAACCTAAGCTGTATGCTCGTACATGAAGTAGTTACAAAAATAAAAAGCACAGGAAATTAGCCACAGGGTGAATATACAGATACAATACAATATGGCAGTGCCTATTTTGTTCAGAAGTACAATGCAGTATTCGTTCAGACATGTACGCATGTACGAAGGAAGAGGAACTGCAACGACTACGACTACATCCATTACGAAATGTATTAAAAGTATTTGAAGTTGTGAGTAGGGACAGCGATCAGCTGTATAATAGATTGATGCCACTGAAAATTTGTGCTGGACCAGTACTCAAACTTGGATTCCTCGCTTATCATGAGCTGTGGCCTTACCATTAGCACAACTCATGGCCAGATCCAAACTTCCATATGCCACCACCCATGTGTCTATGACCTGCAATAGTAGCTTCATTATGTATGGTGTGTGTCAAGATTTTCTTTGCAACATGTGGCAAACCTGCAGGCTTGCGTAGGCACAATATCTTTGACCTTGGTCTATAAGCTGCTTCTAGTCCAAGCGGCACATTGATGCAACTGCTCAGTTGTGAGTTGTGCTGTAATAAGTTAACACGTGTTTGGGTCTCTCGTCACAGAAATGGAGCCACATAATATTGTGCAACGCTATGCCATTTATTTTTGCGTTAAATTGGGTGAAAACGCGACGACAACTTACGGCAAGTTTCAGAAGGCTTTTGGAGAGGAGGTTATGTGAAGAGCTCAAGTTTTTCGTTGGCATAAAATGTGTAGTGAAGGCAGAACGAATGTTGAAGATGAAGACCGCAGTGGACGACCATCAACCTCACGGACGGATGTCAACTTGGCCAGGGTGTGTGAACTCGTACGATCAGATCGAAGATTATCCGTGAAAATGATTGCAGAAGAAGTGAACATCAATCGAGAAACGGTTCGTCTAATAATAACTGAAGATCTTGGTATGAGAAAGATTTGTGCAAAAATGGTTCCCAAAAATCTCACACCACAACAGCGAGAAACAAGTAAAAATGTGGCAGTCGATCTGTTAGAGCAAACAGAAATCAATCTAGAATTGTTGAGCCGTGTTGTCACTGGTGATGGAAGTTGGTTTTTTCAGTACGATCCAGAGACAAAACGCCAAAGTTCGCAAATGGATCTCAAAGGGACCTCCCAGACCAAAAGAAGCTCGCATGTCGAAGTCAAAAGTGAAATGCATGCTTGTGTGCTTCTTTGATTCCGAGGAAAGCGTGGGTGCCTCCTGGACTAACAGTTAACCAATAATACTACAAAGTGGCCGTGCGGTTCTAGGCGCTACAGTCTGGAGCCGAGTGACCGCTACAATCGCAGGTTCGAAACCTGCCTCGGGCATGGATGTGTGTGATGTCCTTAGGTTAGTTAGGTTTAATTAATTCTAAGTTCTAGGGGACTGGTGACCTCAGAAGTTAAGTCGCATAGTGCTCAGAGCCATTTGAACCATTTTGAAATTTTAGAAAGACTTCGTAAAAGAGTTCTTCGTGTCCGTGCCAACACTGCTGATAATTGGATTCTGCATCACGATATTGCGCCATCCCATACTGCTCTGTCAGTACAGCAATTTTTAAACTAAAAACAAATTTCAATACTACCACAGCCACCTTATTCACCAGATATCGCTCCATGCGACTTTTTTCTATTTCCAAGATTCAAAACGGCGGTCAAGGGGCACCATTTTCAAACAACACAAGATTTGCAAAAAGCTGTGACGAGGGTCCTGGAGGATATTACAGAAGATGAGTTCCAGAAATGTCAGAAGCGCTGGAAAAAGTGTGTGCAATCAGAAGGGAACTACTTTGAAGGAGACAACACTAAACTTGACTAAAACGGTAAGCAACATTTTTTTTTCACATCAGTCTCATTACTTTATTGTCACACCTCATATATCCTTGTACAAAGGAGACATTTTAATTTAAAGTCTGTTGCCTGGCGTCTGTGAATAAATACGATATTGCAGTGCCCGTGTTTTTCAGAAGTACGGCGTAGTTTTCTTTCCTGTTCGCTCGGAAATAGAGCGCTGGGAAAATGACCGTCTATGTGCCTCTGTATGAATCCTTATTTGACTTATCTTCATGGTCGTTACACGAAATTTACGTTTAAAGCAGCAGAATTGTTTTTCAGTCAGCCTCAAATGCTGGTTTTCTAAATTTTCTCAATAGGGCTCCTTGAGAAGAATGTTACCTTCTCTCTAGTGATCCCCGTTTGAGTTCCCGAAGCATTTCCATAAAACTACCCATACTCAAAAATGGGTTGCATTAGTCTCCTATATGCGGTCTCCTTTACAGATGAGTTATACTTTCCTAAAATTCTCACAGTAAACCGAAGTCGACTATTCACCTTCCCTGCTGTCATTCTAACATGCTCATTCCATTTCACACTGCTTTGCAGCTTTACGTCTAGATATTTAATCGATGTGACTGTTCAAGCAGGACACTATTATTGCTGTACTTGAACATTATGTGTTTGTTTTCCTACTCATCTGCCTTAACTTACATTTTGTCTACATTTAGAGCTCGCTGCCACTCATCAGACCAACTAGAAATTTTACCTAACTTATCTTGTATATCCCAACAATCACTCAACGACAACAAGTCTGTTACACCACAGTTTCATCAGCAAACAACCACAGATTGCAGCTTATCGTGTCCAGTAGGTCATTTATGTACAGAAAAAATAAAAGCGATCCTATCACAATTCCCTGGGGCACTTCTGATGATACCATTGCCTCTGATGAACACTCGCCACGAAGGACAACGTACTGGGATCTGTTACATAAAATGTCTTCGAGCTACTCTTATACCTGGTGACCTAAGCCATATGCTTGAACCTTCATTATCAGTCAGCAGTGGGGCATCGTGTCAAATGCTTTATGGAAATCTAGGAGTATGGAATCTGCCTGTTGCCCTTCATCTATGGTTCGCAGGCTCCAACGTGATAAAAGGGCATCCTGAGTTTCGCATGAGTGATGCTTCCTGAAGCCGTGCTGATTTGTAGGCACCATCTTCCCCTCTCAAGGATATTTATATTCGAACTGAGAATATGTTCAAGGATTCTGCAGCAAACCATTGTTAAAGATATTGGTTTGCAGTTTTACAGGGCATTTCTCCTTCAGTTCTTATATGCTGGAGGCACCTGTAGCTTTTTCCAGTCACTTGGGACTTTGAGGCTAATGCAGACTAATTAAAGGGTCAATACTGTAAAATACTCTTTGTTAAACAGCACTGGAATTCGATCTGGACCTGGCGACTTATTCATTTCCAACTCGTTCAGTTGATTCTCTACACCAGCAATGCTTATTACTATTTCATCCATATGGGAATCTGTGCGATAGTCAAATGATGGAACGTTTGTACGCTTCCCCTGCATGAACGATTTCTTTAATCCGAAACTTAAAACTTCAGCTTTACTTTTGCTACCTGCCACACCAGACTTGTCAACAAGTGACTGGGTAGAAACCTTAGACCCACTTAGTGATTTTACGTGTGTCCAGAATTTTTTTGTATTTTTGGCATGATCTTCTGCTGAGTTGTGAAGGTGACAGCAGTTGTAAGCTTCGCTCATCGATCTTTTTACAGAATCACAAATTTCTATTAACTTTCGCCTGCCATAATTTGCACATTCTCTTTTGAACCGAGAGTGAAGCTGCCTTTGCTTCCTCCTCAGCATATTTCAAATTTCATTGTTAACCACAGTGGGTCTTTTCTGTCCTTCTTCCAGTTATTCTGCACAAACTTCTCCAGAATATGATTTACAGTTCGTGTAAACTTTGCCTTTAATTCCTCTACATTCGTCCCACTGGAACTAAGTGATGTCAATTCATTGTGTAAGTGGGATGCCTGTCTGCTGTTTCTAGCAGAAATACTCTTCCAGACCCCTTGTCTGATTTGCGCCATGGGCGCTAATACCTGTCTCTGTACTGACACAGCTGATAACCTTGGCGTTAAGGGCCTGTAAGCTCCGAATCTGACGCTGTTGATTAGGTTACACCAGTTGGTAGCTATGAGGTCCAAAATGGCTCCAAAACCATAACAGCTGAATCGGGTGACTGGTAGAAACATCCAAAAATCAACTTGATTTCACCTAGAACTGTTACACGACTACTTCAGTGTCACACTCAAATTCGACCTTAGTAGAGGCAATATTTTTGTCAACTGTAGTAAAGACACCGTCTCCTGTAGCATGTCATTTGTTTTTTGACATATGTTCCACGAATTGCTAAATATCTCAGGAGTTTCTGCTTTGGGTTTCAGACAGTTTTCAGATCCAAAACTAATTTGAGTAGGAGTAGTTTCCTGGAGGGCAGTGAATTCAGGAGCTTCATTACGAATACTTTGATAATTTACTGATAAAATTTTGACAGTCAATCTGTCCTCACTCTGAACACGATCTGTTTTCACTATCTACAAATCATCTGGTATGTGTCCATCGCCTAGCCTAAAAAAAACCATGTGCACTTCACAAATACTCTGCCTCCTGATGATTTTCTTCCCTTGTGTAGTGCACCTCTTACCTATCAAGGAGAGTCCTACAGTCTCCCATTGAATAACGTGAGTCCAGAAATCATCAGCCAAGCCCATCACAGAGTCAACAAAGCCTTTTTTTTGAGATCCTCCACACAGTTTCAATGCAAAGGACCCCAATCAACTCTAGACACAATGCTGCAAGTTGAGAGCTATACCTGCACCCAATGCTTCACAGCAGCAGCTTTCACCATCTCAACAGCTGCCTGTATGATCTGGGGATGGCCTTGGAACCAAAGCAACAACCATTGTTGGTGCCGATGTGAGCCACAATTTTCAGAGGACTGCACCCTGCATGCTCGATAGCTGCAGGCAAGGCCTTCTCCACATCTCTGATGAAGTCCCCAGCAGATATGCTTAGCGTAAATTGGCTTTCTTTCCAGCCCTGAATGCTGTCTGCCTAAGGGTCTCCATAACACACTTCAATAACTAGTAAACCCCTCCGCCTGTGTGCCTATTCAGGTCCTGCTGAAGGAGCAGCTACCTGTCTACTCGCAGGGTGAATGGGCGACGGCAGATGGCCAGCCTCCACACTGGCCCTCTACCTTGAGCAATGCAAACGTGTTATCACCCACCGCTCATCCTCCTGCAAGGCCCAATCCACTGTGCTGGGTACATTCAAATGATTGGAGCTATGTGCACCGGGATACATGGCACAAATGCTACATCCTCCATATTTAAATGGTATTCAGATTGACATTTGTGGCAATGATGGGAGCTACAAGATACCATGTAATTCAGTCTCCTACAGTAGTTCCTGAGATTAGACTCAATATTTTCAGAGAAAAACACAAAGGAGAACTTTAATTTATAAAATATGTAGCAGAAGCAGACGTCTGTAGATGTATAGAATATGGTAATAATAGTTTTGTGTTGCTCTATGCCATTGTCCAAGTCTTGCAATGAGATGCCAGTTCATGTCTGTATTGGTTACCATTAACTTGATTCATCAGAATGTGAGAGCAACACAAAATGTACAAATACCTGAGCAGAAAACGACTATAGGTCACACAACTGTAACAAAGGTGTCTCAGAGTGATTGGAGAAATGTCGCCACTGCAGGGAGTAGTGAATATCAAACGGACACTCTTGAGTGCACAGCAATAGCTCACACTGCAAGTTCTGCTATTAACTGGAAGACAGTAATGGCACCAGTTTCACGGTGGTGACTGACTTTAATTCACCACACTGCAGCCATATTGAACCAAATATTTATATATTATACACACAAACCTTCCTCGAAAATCAGTCTACCTATTAATAAAAATCCTATCAAAATCACTATAGCAGTACCTCAAAATTAGAACAAGCATACAGACAGATATGTAGAGAAGAAAATAAGTGTTTTGACAGGCAAAGATAAAAAAAAAACAAAAAAGTCATTCAAAATGTAGTGAAAAGGATGGTGATATTCATTAAAAACCACCACTGAACTATCACAAAATAGCTGTAGGATCTGCATTGGGTAAAAATGTGGTGGGAGGAGGAGCAAGCATTGGATGTTGCGTAGGGAGGAAGAGCATAGGTGTAAATATATAAACAATTAGGTGGTATCTGGAAATAGAGGTAGGTGGTAGGATAGATAATGGGAAGATGGAAAGGAAAGATGAATTTTGCGGGTGTGTGGGCCTGTGGTATCAGGAGAGGAACAGATGGGGAGAAATAGGAAGAGAAGAGGTATAAGGAAGCTCTGATTTGGAGTCCATGAACCATGGACCTTGCCGTTGGTGGGGAGGCTTGCGTGCCTCAGCGATACAGATAGCCATACCGTAGGTACAACCACAAAGGAGGGGTATCTGTTGAGAGGCCAGACAAACTTGTGGTTCCTGAAGAGGGGCAGCAGCCTTTTCAGTAGTTGCAAGGGCAACAGTCTGGATGATTGACTGATCTGTCCTTGTAACAATAACCAAAACGGCCTTGCTGTTCTGGTACTGCGAACGGCTGAAAGCAAGGGGAAACTACGGCCGTAATTTTTCCCGAGGGCATGCAGCTTTACTGTATGATTAAATGATGATGGCGTCCTCTTGGATAAAATATTCCGTAGGTAAAATAGTCCCCCATTCGGATCTCCGGGCAGGGACTACCCAAGAGGATGTCGTTATCAGGAGAAAGAAAACTGGCGTTCTATGGATCGGAGCGTGGAATGTCAGATCCCTTAATCGGGCAGGTAGGTTAGAAAATTTAAAAAGGAAAATGGATAGGTTAAAGTTAGATATAGTAGGAATTAGTGAAGTTCGGTGGCAGGAGGAACAAGACTTCTGGTCAGGTGACTACAGGGTTATAAACACAACATCAAATAGGGGTAATGCAGGAGTAGGTTTAATAATGAATAGGAAAATAGGAATGCGGGTAAGCTACTACAAACAGCATAGTGAACGCATTATTGTGGCCAAGATAGATACGAAGCCCACAGCTACTACAGTAGTACAAGTTTATATGCCAACCAGCTCTGCAGATGACGAAGAAATTGAAGAAATGTACGCTGAAATAAAAGAAATTATTCAGATAGTGAAGGGAGACGAAAATTTAATAGTCTTGGGTGACTGGAATTCGAGTGTAGGAAAAGGGAGAGAAGGAAACGTAGTAGGTGAATATGGATTGGGGCTAAGAAATGAAAGAGGAAGCCGCCTGGTAGAATTTTGCACAGAGCATAACTTAATCATAGCTAACACTTGGTTTAAGAATCATGATAGAAGGTTGTACACATGGAAGAACCCTGGAGATACTAAAAGGTATCAGATAGATTATATAATGGTAAGACAGAGATTTAGGAACCAGGTTTTAAATTGTAAGACTTTTCCAGGGGCAGATGTGAACTCTGACCAAAATCTATTGGTTATGACCTGTAGATTAAAACTGAAGAAACTGCAAAAAGGTGGAATTTAAGGAGATGGGATCTGGATAAACTGAAAGAACCAGAGGTTGTACAGAGTCTCAGGGAGAGCATAAGAGAACAATTGACAGGAATGGGGGAAAGAAATACAGTAGAAGAAGAATGGGTAGCTTTGAGGGATGATGTAGTGAAGGCAGCAGAGAATCAAGTAGGTAAAAAGACGAGGGCTAGTAGAAATCCTTCGGTAACAGAAGAAATAATGAATTTAATTGATGAAAGGAGAAAATATAAAAATGCAATAAATGAAGCAGGCAAAAAGGAATACAAACGTCTCAAAAATGAGATCGACAGGAAGTGCAAAATGGCTAAGCAGGGATGGCTACAGGACAAATGTAAGGATGTAGAGGCTTATCTCACTAGGGGTAAGATAGATACTGCCTACAGGAAAATTAAAGAGACCTTTGGAGATAAGAGAAACACTTGTATGAACATCAAGAGCTCAGATGGAAACCCAGTTCTAAGCAAAGAAGGGAAAGCAGAAAGGTGGAAGGAGTATATAGAGGGTCTATACAAGGGCGATGTACTTGAGGACAATATTATGGAAATGGAAGAGGATGTAGATGAAGATGAAATGGGAGATACGATACTGCGTGAAGAGTTTGACAGAGCACTGAAAGACCTGACTCGAAACAAGGCCCCGGGAGTAGACAACATTCCATTGGAACTACTGACGGCCTTGGGAGAGCCAGTCCTCATAAAACTCTACCATCTAGTGAGCAAGATGTATGAAACAGGCGAAATACCCTCAGACTTCAAGAAGAATATAATAATTCCAATCCCAAAGAAAGCAGGTGTTGACAGATGTGAAAATTACCGAACAATCAGTTTAATAAGCCACAGCTGCAAAATACTAACACGAATTCTTTACAGACGAATGGAAAAACTAGTAGAAGCCGACCTCGGGGAAGATCAGTTTGGATTCCGTAGAAATACTGGAACGCGTGAGGCAATACTGACCTTACGACTTATCTTAGAAGAAAGATTAAGGAAAGGCAAACCTACATTTCTAGCATTTGTAGACTTAGAGAAAGCTTTTGACAATGTTGACTGAAATACTCTCTTTCAAATTCTAAAGGTGGCAGGGGTAAAATACAGGGAGCGAAAGGCTATTTACAAGTTGTACAGAAACCAGATGGCAGTTATAAGAGCCGAGGGACATGAAAGGGAAGCAGTGGTTGGGAAGGGAGTAAGACAGGGTTGTAGCCTCTCCCCGATGTTATTCAATCTGTACATTGAGCAAGCAGTAAAGGAAACAAAAGAAAAATTCGGAGTAGGTATTAAAATCCATGGAGAAGAAACAAAAACTTTGAGGTTCGCCGATGACATTGTAATTCTGTCAGAGACAGCAAAGGACTTGGAAGAGCAATTGAACGGAATGGATGGTGTCTTGAAGGGAGGATATAAGATGAACATCAACAAAAGCAAAACGAGGATAATGGAATGTAGTCGAATTAAGTCGGGTGATGTTGAGGGTATTAGATTAGGAAATGAGACACTTAAAGTAGTAAAGGAGTTTTGCTATTTGGGGAGCAAAATAACTGATGATGGTCGAAGTAGAGAGGATATAAAATGTAGACTGGCAATGGCAAGGAAAGCGTTTCTGAAGAAGAGAAATTTGTTAACATCGAATATAGATTTAAGTGTCAGGAAGTCATTTCTGAAAGTATTTGTATGGAGTGTAACCATGTATGGAAGTGAAACATGGACGGTTAATAGTTTGGACAAGAAGAGAATAGAAGCTTTCGAAATGTGGTGCTACAGAATAATGCTGAAGATTAGATGGGTAGGTCACATAAGTAATGAGGAAGTATTGAATGGGATTGGGGAGAAGAAAAGTTTGTGGCACAACTTGACGAGAAGAAGGGATCGGTTTTTAGGACATGTTCTGAGGCATCAAGGGATCACCAATTTAGTATTAGAGGGCAGCGTGGAGGGTAAAAATCGTAGGGGGAGACCAAGAGATGAATACACAAAGCAGATTCAGAAGGATGTAGGTTGCAGTAGGTACTGGGAGATGAAGAAGCTTGCACAGGATAGAGTATCATGGAGAGCTGCATCAAACCAGTCTCGGGACTGAAGACTACAACAACAACAACAACAGGTGGGGAAGAGTTCTAGTTGACAGGATGGATAAATATTGGAGCAGATTTCATTTTCTGGAAGAGGTATAGGATATGGACTGTGTGTAGATGTAGGCATGGTGAGATGTGTTTGTGAAGGTTTGGTAGCACACCAAGATTAATGATCAGATGAGAAACATTAGGGTTCTTGGAATCAAGTTTGCGCATAGTGAAGGATATGCAGAGGTGTTGAATGTGGGTGAGGAGGGGTGGGAAATTAATGCTGGTGGAGGATCCATGTGTGGGAAGCTAAATGTATGCAGGCAATAAGACAGAGTGCTAGGTATTCAAGATTTTGGAGGGGCTGATAAAACTTTATAGGGGCGGGTATTCATGCAACATTTACATAGGAGAGAATGGGTTGCATCAAGGTTGTGTAGGTGTGGAGGATATTGGAAGGGTGAAACCCCAAAATTTGGCCAGTTATTATGAGGGTTGCCAAAAAAGTAATGCACCACATTTTTTCCTTCAACAATTCTTTATTGAAAATAATGAGAATTACACAAATGAAAGAATGGTGTTTTATCTATACACCCTATTTTTCCACGAAATTTCCATCCCATTCTATGGTCTTCCTACAGCATGAAACAGGGGTGTGTGTATGCCCTTTCGATACCAATTCTTGTTCTGGTGGCAGAGCTAGTGCTTCACTGTGTGAATCAACTCATTATCCTCAAAATATCTTCCAAGAATGGCATCCTTTAAAGGCCCAAACAAGTGGAAGTCGAGGGGGCTAGGTTAGGGCTGTAGGATGGATGGGGTAATACTGTAAAATCCTGTTTCTCAATGCACTCAGTGGTCCTCAGACTTGTATGGGGCCAAGTATCATTGTTTTGCAGAAAAACATATTCTGGATTGCAGTGGCGCCAGTCACCAGAAGCGCATCTTTAGTTTTGTTAATGTGTTGACATATGCTTCTGAATTAATGGTACTACCTCTTTGCATCACATCAATGAGATTCACAGCTTCATAGTCCCAGAACACAGTGATCATAACCTTACCAGCAGAAGCAGTTGCTTTGAACTTTTTCTTCTGTGGGAGTGGGAATGGCACCATTTCATTGACTGTTGTTTTGTTTCTGGCTCAAAATGGTGAACCCAGGTTTCATTGCCTGTCACAGTCTGTGACAAGAAGACCTCCCCCTCAGCTTCAAAATGTTGCAACAAATCAAGACAAATTATTTTTCTGTGCAGGTTGTGATCCACTGTTAGACACGACAGGACCCATCTTGCACACTCTTTTGAATGTCCAAGAGTGTGGATAATTGCATCCACACTTCCTTTGCTGACTGACAGATGCAGTGCCAACTGCCAAGTCATACTGTGTCTGTCCTCGCAAATGATAGCTTCAGCTTGCTGCAACATGTCAGGTGTGACAGTCATGGACGGCCTTCCCAACCGCTGAAAATCATTTAGCTCTGCCAAACTGCCTTCTGATGACCTCATCCTCTGTGCCCAGCAACTAACTGTACTTTGGTCATCTCCATAGACTTTGCACAAATGTTTGTGAATAATCCCCACAGTTTTTTTCTCTGCAGTGATAAATTCAATGATGGCACGTTGCTTGTAATTACATCACCTACAGACGCCATTATGAAACTGTCTTGCAGTCACACTATCTGTCAGAAGTGATGGAAACTTGGTGTGTTCACGTAGGAGACGTCAAATAGTACATACATAACGTTTCGCATTCTTAGCATTGTTTTCGGCTGAGAAAAAAGAATGTGGTGCATTACTTTCTGCACAGCCTTCATAGTTTTAGTCTGTTGTGGGCTTGCTCTTGAACGGTTAGTAGATCGGGGTTTCCATGCTCAACGGCATTCCAATGTTAGTCCAAAGTATTTTAATGTGCTAGTTAATTGGACAGGCAGAACAGTTGTATAGATGGTGAGGTGTAAATCACGGTTTCTCCTTTAATTCTTGCCCGAGTTTCAAAATGGTTCATCTTGAGGGACCATTGGTTACACCAGGAGGTAAAGTGACTGAAATGAATTTCGAGGAATCATTGAGATTTCTAGATCATAGGGAAGAGGGCTAAGAAAGTGGTGTCATCAACATGCTGAAGGAGGTGGACTGGTGGAAGTGTTTTGCGCTTTTTGGCACTGTAGAAGAGATAAATGAGAACAGAAAGGCTGGATCCTCAGGGGACACCTGCAGTACGATGGAAGGTTTTCGTGTTTGCAATGTTAATAGTGACCTATTATGGGTGATTAGACAGGAAGAAGGTAAAGAAAGCAGACATAGGTAACTGGAAGTGCACCAATATAGAGATTATGTGTGTTTGTGGCCAAGGGGCACTCAATGACCGGGTTATCAGCGCCATACATCTAGAGTTTGAAAATGAGACTGGAATGACATACACAATCAGGCTTTATCCAGGTCCAGGGAGAAAAAACAGCTGATTTTTGTGTGTCGAGTTGGTGGGACAGGAGATGAGTGAGATACAGGAGTTCATCATCAGAAGAGAATCTGGGTCAGTAACCAGTCTGGTTAACAGGAAGGAGGTGGTGTTTACGAATATATTTGGAGAGGGTAGATTCAAATAGCCTGCTGGTACTGAGATGACGTGGATGGGGTGGTAAGAGGTGGCATCAGTAGGTAATTTGTGCAGTTTGAAGGAATGTCGAATTTTGTAATTTTTCCACAGTTCAGGATGCTAACTTGTGGATGATACAGTATTATAAAGCATTGCAAAGAGGACAAAAAAGGAGAGAGGACGTTCTTTTAGTTGGTGATAGGTAATACGATCATGAGCATTGAGAGCATTGCATTTTTTGTGAAGTATCTGTTTCATGTTGAGTGTTGTGATACGTGTATTTAATTCTGTTTGTAGTACTCCTATGACGTTGAAGTAGAGAACGCTGGAGGCTGGGGATGGGACAGTGGATTTATGTGTTCGAGAATGGTAGAGAACAAGGAGTAATCAAAATGAGGGTTGTAAGGGATGGAGAAGATACCAGAGAATTAGGATGAAAAATGATCAGCAATGCTCTGTTTGTTACATTGTGTATTGCAGTCCTCAAAATGAGTATTATTGTGGGGGAATATGATTAAAATTTAGTCCTCCAACGTTACTGAAATGCTGCTGTATAGACAGGGGCTTTACACGACATTAAAAGTAGATGCTGGCACATTTTCCTAAAAAAATAAATCTCAACTGAATTAATTTTGTTATTATTCTAATATTATAGAGAACAAGAAAAATGACATGCTTAAATGATGCAAGATGCAAGAAGAAAGGTGAAGATTATGTTATGTTTCCTGGCACAATTAAAAAAAAATGAGGGATGAAATAGGATACAATTCAGTCTCTGATTCTGTGAGAGTAAATTCAGTGTCAGTACATAACAGTAATAGTTACATAGCTACATTTAATCAGTTACGAAGTGGCTTTATCAACAAGTGTTTGGGATGTTTTGTGAATAGTATTTTACAATTCATCCAAATGATGTGATGTTCTTACTGTGACATTCAGTTGACAGGATAATTATTACATACTATTTAGCCCTTTGGTAGTAAAGCATGAGGTGTTATGGCTTAATGTGAATGGCTGGAATTTTGATTGAACTCAGGACTATTTAGATCACCATTTGCACCTACCCCCCTCCCACCTCATTTGGGCATAATTGACAGGAAACCTAAGAACACCATGATGCGACCTTCAAACGTTAACTTTAAAAGTAACAGAAGTGATTTTATTCTGTCCAGTGTGTGGAGGAGTACCATCTTGTATAAAAGTGGTCCCCACACATTCATGCTGCTGAAGGGCTGAAGTGAAGTTAGTGCTCAACGTAACAGAAGCCGCAGGACCCATCTCGTCGAAAAAAGATGGCTATACGATAAACAATGCTGTCAACCACACCACACAGCTACCTTTGCGGAATGAAGTGGTACCAATTGATGTGCGGGTGCATTTTCAGGTGTCCATATTCTACAATTCTGTGTATTTACATGTCTTTGGAGATCTATAATTCCATGCAAGCATGAAATTCTAGAGCAAACATTTATCTTACTGGAAGGTCAGTATTAAGCAACTCCTGAGCATATTTATGGAGAGCTTTACAGGAAGTTTATGCACTGTGCTAACAGGTATGCCCAAAGTTCAGCCAATTCCCTGGGTACTGATTGTTTGCACACCACAACTCAACCCTTCCTGCAAAGCTGTAGCAAAATCCACTACTGACATCAGATCAGTTGTTTTCCTCCCTCTGCCTCACTGCACCTGTCTTTCTGAACTTCATTACCATTCTCTCCTGGCCCTTGGGAGGCACTGGAACAACAACTTTTTTCATACTCCTGAGTGTCTGGAACTTCTCCAGATGTACTGATACAGACTGACCATCCTTGTGAAAGAGCTTTGCCAGCAGCACGTGATCCTGCATTGAGATGGTCATGCCAAGCATCACAGATGCAATTGGAGGAACAACCATGTACCCAACATCATTAATTTAGCATATTCTGCTGCTTACAGTGCCATCTAGTGATTGAATTTTTTTAACTTTTTTTCCATTACACTTCCCCCTTCTTTGATAATATTGTAGTTTGACGTCATTCTGAGCAATAGTTCTTTTTTTAAAGTTTTATGAAACTGGAACTTTAATCGTAATCATCCTGTGTAATAAAAAAAATGTATAGCCTATATCTCTTCGAATGTTTATTTGAACATCATGTAAAAATCTGAAGTAAATCAGTCAATAATTTTCCGATCCTTTGGTAACAGCATAAACAATCTCTTATGTTTATAAAGTATTGTAGATGATATAGTAGATAACGTTGGACGTTCCATGAGGCTTTTTGCAGATGGCACTGTTATACACAGAGATGTTGGAATGCTAGAAAATCATAGTAAAATGCACAGAGACCTTAAGGGGATTGACATCTGGCACAGGGAGTGGCAGTTTACCCTCAACAAAGACAAATGTAATTTATTGTGAATACATAGACAGAAATATCCTTTATTGTATGATTAAATGGTTGCAGAACAATCATTGGAAGCAATCTCTTCCGTAAAGGAGTATCTGTATGGAGCAATTTGTATTGGAAATAAGCAGTTGGCAGACTGAGATTTACTTGAAGAATGCTCGGGAAATGTAGTCCACCAATAAAGGAGCTAGCTTACAAAACAATCATTCAACCAATACTTGAATATTGCTAGTCAGTTTGGGGCCCATACCAGACAGGATTGACAAAGGAAATAGAGAAGGTCCAAAAAAAGCAACATGTTTTTTTAAAAATTCATTTAGTAAGCGTTAAGGTGTCATGGAAATGCTCAGCCAACTACTGTGGCAGATGCTATAAGAAACGCATTCCGTATTAGTGTTTGCATTACTGTTCAAGTTCCATTAGAGTACATTCCTAGAAGACTCAGCCAATATATTGCTTCCTCTATATACCACATATCTCACAAAAGACCATTGAGATAACATTGTAGAGATGTCAGCCCACACAGAGGCTTAGCAGCTATCGTTCTTCCCTACAACCATAGCTGTTTGGAACAGATAAAAGGAGGAAGACACAGGGTACGCAAAATACCCTTCACCACACACCATAAGGTGACTTCCAGAATACAGATGCAGATGAAGATGTAAATCACTTTTTTTTATTTCAGCTGGGTCTTTAAAACAGGTATTTTTTGAAATATAATTTTTTTGGAAGGTTTTTATTCATTCAACTCAATGTAAACACACTTTTAAAATGGCACAATAAAACCCGCGAACCTTCCTTACAGCAAGTTAAGGAGGGAAATAAGGAGACGCAGGGTGGCAGCGAGGTCAATGTTGTCTCCGGACAGCCGCAAGCGGCGGAAGTTTTTCCCATGGACGAAGACTGTGCCACTCAAGAGAACAGTGCTCAAAACTCCAAGTGCCCTTCCCCGAAAAAGCAGAAGAAACGAAGAATCGCGCAACAGTGTGCTGACACAAAAGCGCAACCGCTGCGCGAGAAAGCCAATCAGGTGCGTCAGAAGCTGACCGAGGTGACGTCTCAGGTTTCCACTGCAACTCCCCAGACGTCCAAAAAGTCCCGTGCTGACGACTCAGAGGCTGACTCCGACAACAGACCCTCCCCTTCACAGACGAAGATGATGTCAGTAGATACAGAAGGTACAGGTGGCCACCTGCCAGATAGCAGTGCAGATCCGCGTGAAGCTCACCATCCACGTAACTGGGCGGACGACGTCGAAGAATGCTCTCACGACAACGATATGGCCGAAGTACAGGGACAACACCGAGAAACAGTGTCAGCAGTCCGAGGAACGGAATCGCAAGGGCAGCGGAAGACTGAAACTGCTGTTAAGGCGGTGGATGCCGACACCGACTTCCTTTAATTGATGCCCCTCCGTCATCACTAAGGGAGCGGCTTAACGCCACGCATACCTCTGCCATCATGCCAACTTTACAGGCATACCGTGTTGCCACGGTCAACATCAACAAGATCAGCAGCGCGTCAAACCTGAAGAATCTTACGGACTTCTTATATGCAGCTGATATCGACATTGCGCTGTTGCAAGAGGTCGCCGATATTGATCTGGAACGTATCACAGGTTGCAATGCGTTAATCAATCCGGGACTTGGCAGTGAACTCGGAACCGCATTTTTGAGCAAAGAAGGCATCACCGTAGCCACTGTCGACAGACTGCCAAACAGCAGAGGTATCGCGGGGACGATCCACAACACCAGATTCATAAATGTTTACGCCCCTTCTGGAACGGGAAGAAGCGTCAGAGATCGGAGTTTTTTAAGGAGGAGATCGTGTCACTTTTTACAACCCGCACAGGCCAAGTAATATTTGCAGGTGATTTCAACTGCGTACTAAAACCAAAAGACCAAACGCCAAATTTTAACACTTCCACAGAACTTCTGGACATTGTTAGAGACTTAAACCTACTCGACACGTGGGAACTTAAACACGGCGACACGCCCGGTTTTACTCACGTTACCAGCCATTCTGCCAGCCGCATTGACAGAATTTATGCAACTGCCAATTTACGGCACAATATTTTGCATGTGGAGAGATGTCCACTTATATTCTCTGACCACGTAGCATATATATGTATCATGAATATGGAAAAACAGGGTACGTATAGAGCAAGAGTCCCGTGGAAACTGAATGTTACCCATTAATCAGATCCAGGGGGCCAAGCCGTCTTCCAACACACATGAGCAGATTGTGAAACGAAATTTCCACTGTACAATTCGGCTTTCTGGTGGTGGATAAAATGTGCAAAGCCAGCTGTAATAAAAGCGATGAAATGTTACTCTCGCGAGAAATGCGCCTGGCAGAGGACCACAATAGAATTCTATTTTTAGTGCCTATGCGACCTTTATAAAGACGATAATACAGTAGCGGACAATCACCTGCAGATTAAAAGGATCATGGCGACACTCCTAACAATGACGAGAAAACAATCTGAAGGCTGTTAAGAGAGAACACGTCTGCAAAATGCAGTGCGGGAGGAGACAACATCCATGTACCACGTTAAACAAGAGCAAAAAAGAAGAAACAGAAAAATGCTGACGGAGCTAAAAACTGCAGACGGTCGCCTTCTCAATACACAAACTGCTATTCAAGAATAAATTTATAAACATTTTACAGCGTTACTAGCTGAAAATGCAATAGATGTGGCAGCGCAGGCAATCCTTACGGAAAGGGCGTGGGGGAGACTTGGTCCGGAACAAGCGGAAGAACTCGCCTCAGACATAATCGAGGATGAAGTAACAGACGCCATTCTCCGAAGCCCAATAAATAAATCGCCTGGTCCTGACGGATTACCCGCCGAGGTTTAGCGCACGTTTAGGCAACAACAAAAAAATGGCTCTGAGCACTATGGGACTTAACGTCTGTGGTCATTAGTCCCCTAGAACATAGAACTACTTAAACCTAACTAACCTAAGGACATCACACACATCCTTGCCCGAGGCAGGATTGGAACCTGCGACCGTAGCGGTCACGCGGTTCCAGACTGAAGCGTCTAGAACCGCACGGCCACACTGACCGGCTTTAGGCAACAGTTAACTAGTAAGTTGACTCTGGTCTGTAATGACATTATGAACTTTCGAAATGACATCCTGAACGATTTTTGTAAAGGGATAGTGGTGCTAGTTCCAAAAACTCCAGGAGGCAAAACTGTTGAGAATCTCCGGCCTTTAACATTGCTTAACACTGACTATATGCAACGATTAAATTCGGTCATTACCAGCGTTACCGGCGACTACCAAACGTGTGTCAGCACAAATAGAAATATTTTCCACACTTTAACTACATATAGAGATCTGATAGCGATTGCCGAAGCCTGTGACATCCCAAGTGCTCTCGTGTCCCTCGACTTCGAAAAGGCCTTTGACAGGGTGAACCACTCCTATCTCGTACGAACCATGGACGCCATGCATTTTCCTCAGAAAATCACTAATACTGTTATAACCCTCCTGATGAATGGTACGTCGTAAATCAATGTAAATGGACGCTTAAGCAGGCCTATCAGTATCGCAAGTTCGGTACGACAGGGCTGCCCAATGTCGATGGCATTGTTTGCCATAGCACTGGAACCATTCTTGTACTTCCTGACGCAAGACCTTCCAGGACTGCTCAGTCATGGTCAGAAGATTATTTGCCAGGCATACGCAGATAATGTCAGTTTTGTAATTACGAAAGACGAGGACTTAGAGAAAGTTTTCCACATTGTAACAACGTATGAGGCTGCATCGGGAGCAAAACTCAACCGTCAGAAGTCAGGCTTAATGCACATTGGACACGGATTAGAACTCGGTGCTGCTGAAAGAATAAGAAGCTTGGAAACGATCACCTGCCTCGGGATTGAATTCACACGCAATATCCGCCGCACGGGTGCCTTGAACTATAGAAAACTGCTGGCAAAAATGCGCGCTAGCATACGGCAACATAGCCTGCGAACTTGTAAGTGGTATGCGCTGCCTGCGATATGCAAGGTATAAGAGAATCGCTGACCAGAGAGCAGTGTTGACTGAGTACGATCTGCGTAGCTGTAGCAGTAAGTTGTTGCTAGTCGCTAGTCTGCGCTTGTCTGCAGTCTGCTCTGGTCGGGAGTCTGGACGCTGAGTATTATTGTATAAGGTAAAAAAGCAGCCTCGCGCATGTCTAGTAATGTATGTGAACTGTCATCCAAATGTTTTAAAAATGCCCTAATAATAATTGAACAGAGCTGTGCCGGAAAAATGTTAAGTAAGAGCAGATATATTCGCCGTTTTTATTGAGGTAAGAATTTTTGCTTTTTTATTCAGAATGATCTTACAGGGCCATGACGCAGCACTGCTGTCGTCCTAAAATTTACCAGGTTATTGAATTTGGTTTCTTATTTCGGGGTTTAGGAATTTTTCTGTTTCGAGCTTACATTAAATGAGAAAAGAATTTTGTGGGTACATTAAATTGGAAACAAATGTTGTGTGGAGGTTAAATGTGAATGAATTTCAGTAGAGAGGTTACACTGAATTAGAATCACATTCATTATTCATATATAAATTTATTTAATTATTTCGTGTGGGGAGATTACAAACTCTAAATGCCATTCAAAGGGTGGCTTTAGTTAATACCTACATAATTTCCAAGGAAAATTACGTCTCCCAAGTACTGCCATTACCAAAGACTATGGCACAAAAAATGTTAGCAACGCTTGGCCACTTTGTTACCGGGGGTCAGATATTTAAAGTAAAGTATGAAACCCTCACCCTTCCAGTTTGGAAGGAAGGCCTCAATTTGACAAATGTCTACCTGAAAGCAAAAGCCTTGTATGTTAGTCAAACATACAAACAGTGGCACAGATCACCTACCACACTGACGGCTCACTTTTTGGATGAAATAGTGCCTCCCAATCCGGACCCACCTGTAGATGTAAAACACATTCTGAACTCGCTCTGTCACTTAAGGTATTTCATCCTAGAACTTAGCTACATACAAAGAAGAATTCCAGAGGCAGACCGACACAAAGTCAAGGCAATTTGCGCCACATTGACGGAAAGTAAACCACACAATATAGTGGAGGAGAAATGTAAAGGTTATAACTGCAAACAAGTCTGGGAGAACATTCACGACCCGCATTTTTCATCTACGGTGCGCTCAACTTGGTACATGGCAGTCAATAGGAAATTCCCGACCAATTCGAGGTTACACAAGATTCACCTGGCTGAAACACCGAATTGTATCAGATGTAACTTAGTCGACACAGACGAGCATAGATTTACTTGCGACGCTGTACAAGACATATGGTCCCTCTGCACACAGATACTCGCAAGCATAATGCGAACATCACCAAGAACGATAACACCGACACGTCTACTCAACCCTGACGAAGTTCCCTATCCCAATACAAAACGACGAGCAGTCAATTGGCTAAAGGGGCAGACTGTATACTACGTCCTGTCCGAGAAAGAGAAGAGTAAAGAAGAATATTGGTTACATTTAACGATGGAACACCAGACACTGATACGAACGACGAAATATAGAGAAAACTATGCTTGTTTTTTATTAAGAACGTTGACATAGAGTCACTATATTGCAAGAATCTTTACTTTATCACTTCTTTTAATCTCTTTACTAGTCTTTTTCATATCATTTGCCATAATAATGGGGAGACATTTTTATTCTTTAATTTACTTTATGTTAGAAAACCAAGAAGGTTCCCTGGTAGGATGTCATGGAGACTTTGGTGGCCGGAGCTTCGGAGTTAAGAGAAGCTGAAACAGAAAAAACACTTGAGAGATGGACGAAAAAACGAATGTTCGACAACGGAATACATTAGCAACAGCTATTCACCGAGAAGACAAACTCTGAAGACACCAGTCTGCTGAAATTTCACGCGTACACCTCCGGAGAGTCAGGGATACCAATCAAGAAGTACTTTCATTTCCGTCTAATGAGGAGACATTTAGCTCATTATAATTACAGCTACTGAAGCTGGCCGATGAAGGCAATTGTGGCGAGTTGAAGTGACGGGGAGTGAAGGGGAGGATCGAGGCCCGTAAAAAAAAAAAAAAAAAAAAAAAAAAAAGGTGGTCTGTGGGGCTGATGAGAGGTTCATATATCCATGGTCTGGGTTCGATTCCAACTTCGGTCAGTGATTTTAGATAGGGAGAGACAGATTCCATTCTCTTCTGGCTACACCAAGTAAAGAAGATATAATGGCACAGTGGTCTGAAATTCACATTAAAAATGATATTCCTTCTCTACCAAGCAGACGTTAGGTTGAGCCACAATAAAGTCTGGAGTGGCGACATGTAGAAACTCTATCACCAGTAACCTTCTAGTGACGAAACAAACGCTACGTAGGCTCACAGGACACTTATTCCATCTTTTATCTGAGCTTCTGTATGTCGATAAAATTGGTTCTGAACTGGGAATGCAACTCAGACCGTCCTTAACGCGGAATTTGATCCCTTCGTGACAATACAGCTCGGCTATAATTTGTCGTTTGTTCAAAACTGCAGATTCCTCAACATCTCCAAATATTGCGCGTGAATGGGTTCGAATCCTGGCCCGGCAGTAAAGATTTCATTATGTATTATCAAGATCTATCATGAGAACACCTATCTGCTGGTGGATAATAATTTCGATTTTTAATGTATTTTCATTCGTTGTCAGCACTAACGATATTTGACGTTTTTGACTCACAGTAAGACAGAACTATTTGCGAAAAAAATGTCTCTGAGCACTACGGGACTTAACATCTATGGTCATCAGTCCCCTAGAACCTAGAACTACTTAAAACAAACTAACCTAAGGACAGCACACAACACCCAGCCATCACGAGGCAGAGAAAATCCCTGACCCCGCCGGAATCGAACCCGGGAACCCGGGCGTGGGAAGCGAGAACGCTACCGCACGACCACGAGATGCGGGCAGAACTATTTGCGAGATCACTGTAAGTTCAAGATTTATTCCGAGCTGCTGGTGGAGAAAAATTCGGCAGCTGAAGTCTCTTTGTGTGTAGTCAACAACGATATGTGTGGAGCTCTATTCCCAGTCAGCACTGAATTCTTCGTCATATTATTTCTAGTTCAAACATGCTCACATGTCGCTGCTAGTGCAACTATCCCATATTTAACGTTCGTTTTCTCTAGAATATAACGGCGATAGGTGCTGGATTGCAGTCCCGGGAAGGACAAATTAATGTTTCGTCTCGTCATTTCAGTTAAAACATCTAGCTACTGCCGAGAAAATGCGATATGTCACAGTTGATTGTGCTTCGATATCTATCTTATTAGGTTCTGGGTTCGAATCCCTGTCCAACACAAAGCTTTACCTCACGGCATTTCAAGTAAGTTACTTGTGAAGAAGCAATATTTAACATCTCTCGTAGTTCGTTAACAGGGACAATAGGTGCTGGGTAGGAATTCGCGTCCGTTAAAAATGTTTTCGTTATGTAATTTAAAGTTGATATTTGCTAACTGATACTGTCTAAAATCGAGGTATATCACTCTCTGTATGCCTAATCAGGAATGACTGTTTGTTTCCGTGAGTCACGAAATCTTTGCTTAGTCTGCATGACCTGGGTTTGAATCCATATGCAGAACGAGACGGTTCGTCGTGTCATTTGAAGTTCATACATATTCTGAACTAGCTGCTCGTGAATAACTGAAATTTTTAATGTCATTTTGTGTTAAATAATAAGTACGGTATGTTACTTCCAACAGTAGATCATGAATACGACGAACGTACTACGTGCATTACCTATCTGACGTAATAATGAGAGTGGTAAAGTTTCAGGAATGTCTTTTATTGTAATAAATGTGAGCTTACAAGCCTTGAGGACAGTCTTATCTGTGATAAGGTGTTCACTGATATTTGTAGTATCGTAGTATTACTTTACATCTTGAGTTATTGCGATACAGAGTAGTGTTTTCTAGTGGTGACTTGTTAGAACCATTTTCAATAGTCAAACGACTGTACCAAGGAGCGATTAGAGGACCTGCTAGACAGCTGCGTTATGTGGGTTGCATGCGAATCAGGCGAAAAGCAATTCAGGTCGTTCGGATACTTTTGAGCACGACTGTATTTCTAAGTCACTGATGTTGGCATGGCAGCTGTCCATGATTCGGATCCTGGAATATTTACTTCGTTTTCTTTAGTGAAGCAATTTCGCAAGGCTCTGTATAGTAACTCTGCTTTAACAGAACTGTCGTCGATATTGTTTCCATGCTATCGCTCAGAGAAGGCATTGATTCTGTCCTGCCGCTAGCATACCTTACGCACGAACAGAGTCTCTTCGGATTTTCTGCGAGGTTTCGAGACAAAGTTTCGTTGTGGGAACTATTTTAAGCATGTCGCATTGAAGTCCTCGATAGATTTCTAGCTTCTGTAAAAGATAGCCCATCTTGGAGATTTTGCACCCGTTTAAATTTGTCCCCGTTTTTTCGTTGCCAAATTTAAACTAACGCAGTATATACACTATGATGTCACACATACAAACACACACACACTCACTTATTACTAATGGAATGGTGGCTTAGCTATCAGCTATCAAACTGTGTCATGACCACGATTATAACCCGCACAATTGCCTAATGCCTGTGTAGTGTTCCCGTGGGAAAACTTGATCGATTCCCATTGGTTATCCCGTTGAGAGGGATGTCAGTGACCTTGAGGTAAGATCGTTATCTCCTCCTGTTCTCTCCTTGATAACCTACTGCTCGTTATTAAAATATGAATGATTTTCTGTGAACAGAACTGACAGCCAAGTGTTATAACTACACCAATGCACGGCTTTGTGGCACCAGGAATGAACCATCGACACACGTGTGACAATAATTGTTTCCTGGTGATCTAATCTACCACGAAATTGGGGTACATCCAATTTTAGGCTACAAGTACGAGGTGTTACGTGGTGACAAGTCATTGTACTTTGAGACCTCCTGGCACCACATCAACATCACTGATGGCATCAGCTGGGATCAAGAGGTATAATGTAAATGGTTGATATTATTGCTTTTCAGGGACTAGTAAACCTCTCCCATTGAACTATAGTCACCTCACAGGTACGCATTTCATATTTTTTTCCCTTTACTTGCGTTTGTTCCTTTTATATGCAATCTGATGATTCTTTTTCTTCTTCTGTAGCAGATGTGATGAACGTGTGTGAGCTTGATCTTGCACTTGCAAACAGCTCCGCAATCTGATATCACAATGACACATTCGTCACTCCAGCCCTGTCCATCGATGATGTATTCACCGTGCCTACGAACCTCCGCCTGATTCGTCATATTTACTGTGGTAGAGGCTGATGCCACCAACTAATTTGCCAACACAGCCACGCTTTCAGCACCTTCGACCATCTGACATTCCCCATGGACCTTTCTTACTCGGTGCTCTTGATGATAATATCGTGTCGGACGTTGAGCTACAGGATAAGATATTTCAAGTCATCATGGAAAATAATGACGTGGTGAGAGGCTTGTGGACTTATTGAAACACTGCTAATTTTGAAAGTAAATAGAACTATTACAGGCATCTGGATATTACTTTCTTTACACGTGGTACATTTCAGTATTTTTTTCTTTCTTTGCAGGTCAGCTGGAGGCCATATGCAGACATGAGCTTCCACCTCCAATTACTTTGCCACGTTAACTCCTGATGATGAGTACGTCACCACAGCCTCAAACACCGCCACGGCCAGGTCCATCACAACCAGTGTGGAACAGGCTGATGGCACGAGCTTGTTTGCCAAGACGCCACAGCCTCCACGGCCTGGTCCATCTCACAATCGTCATGGACCTTCATGGCATCAGGCATCGCCTCGACACCACTCTGGGCCTAGCAGCAGCTGCACCCGTGCACGGTCTGTTACGGATCTCCAAGTAAGTCCTGCAGCTGTACTGGAGTACACTGTGGTTCAGGATGGTTGCAGGTAGAGGGTCTCACAAGCTCGTATTGACAACACGAATTCTCGATACCAAGCTCCTACACATCTCCGTGATGCCTGTGAATGCGTTTTGGAAAGGGGGCTCCCTGAAATCGTCAATGACCCACAGTATCCTGCCACTCCAGTATTTAGGAGTAACTATCAAAGTGTCCTTAAGTGGAATGACCAAATAAAACAAATAATAGGAAAAGCATATGCCGCACAGAGTTTCGTGGGAAGAATGTTAAGGAAATGTATCTCATCCGAGAAGGGAGTGGCTTGTAAGGCGTTTATTCGACCGATTCTTGAGCTTTGTTCACCAATATGGGATCCCTTCCAGGTAGGACTGACAGAGAAGATACAATGAAGAGCGGCGCACTTCGTCACGGTATCGATTACTCGACGTGAGAGTATTACTGAGATGCTCAAAAAATTCCACTGGCGGACGCTACAAGAGCAGCGTTGTGCTTCACAGAGAAGTTAAGTAGTGAAATTTCCAGAGAGTACTCTGGAAAGAGCCAGACATCATATTACTTCCTCCCACATACATCTCACGTAATGACCACGACGAGAGAATTCGAGAAACTAGAGCCAATACAGAGGCTTACCGACAACTGTTCTTGAAACGCGCCATTCGTCAGTGGAACAAGGTAGGAGAGATCAGTTAGTGGTACCAGAGGTACCCTGTGCCACACATCATTAGGGGGCTTGCAGAGTATGACGTCGATGCAGATTAAGTGCAAAGCAGTCCTGTACTGTGAGCTGATCCTGCAGCGGAAAGAGGACAGAAATGCTGGTGAGGTGAAAAGCATCGCCCAAATCTGTGGGAGAACTGGTTGATATCGTGGGGTAATTCAATCACAGAGTGGTCTGGAACTTTGTGCAAGTGTCATATTTCGCTGTCTTCCCGAAACACAGGAAAGAGGCTCTGGTAAAGGACTAAGGTGTATACTACACCTTGACGAGTACTGACATGCCTATGATCTACTTAGTGGCGGGTCCAGTTTCGTCCCTCTTCCGAAAGATATTGTTGCTATAAAAAAGCATGGGGTAATGCCCAGAATCTAGGTCACAGTGATGAATATTGCGTCAAATGGCCACTTCTGGATAGTGACAGAAATTTACCTACAAGGGCAGTCCTTCCTGGTGCCCACAAAATTCCAGTGCCTGTGGGCATTGTGACTTCCCCTTAAAACTCCAGGACGTACCAAAATTCGAGAGGCAGAACCGAGATGGTTCAGTTCATGTTCTCAACTTCGATGTTGATAATAGTAGGCCTAAGGCAGAAGAAGAATATGACCATGAGCACACTGTGCAGAACAAAGAAGTCATGCATAAATTAGTCGAATCGCTCTAAATTTCACAAATTAGCCGGTGAGCGCCCCAAACATCTAGATTTGTTGCTTTTCTCCAAGGATGAGAACCAACACTACATATGGAATAGAAACATTTCCTGCCTACTTTCCTTTCTGTTGAGTAAAGACAGACAAAAACGACATTTCTGCCATAGATGTCTCAACTTTTTTACAACGACTGAGTATCTTGAAAGGCACCTGACTGATTGCTCGATTCAGAGACTGGCATGTGCAGAAACGCCTACGGAGGATCTACGTCTACATCTACAGCCATACTCCGCAAGCCACCTGACGATGTGTGGCGGAGGGTACCTTGAGTACCTCTATCGGTTCTCCCTTCTATTCCAGTCTCGTATTGTTCGTGGAAAGGATTGTCGGTATGCCACTGTGTGGGCTCTAATCTCTCTGATTTTATCCTCATGTTCTCTTCGCGAGATATACGTAGGACGGAACAATATACTGCTTGACTCTTCGGCGAAGGTATGTTCTCGAAACTTCAACAAAAGCCTGTACCGAGCTACTGACCGTCTCTCTTGCGGAGTCTTCCACTGGAGCCTATCATCTCCGTAACGCTTTCGCGATTACTAAATGATCCTGTAACGAATCGCGCTTCTCTCAGTTGGACCTTCTCCATCTCGTCTATCGACCCTATCTGGTGCGGATCCCACACTGCTGAGCGGTATTCAAGCAGTGGGCGAACAAGTGTTCTGTAACCTACTTCCTTTGTTTTCGGACTGCATTTCCATAGGATTCTTCCAATGAATCTCAGTCTGGCATCTGCTTTACCGACGATCAACTTTATATGGTCATTCCATTTTAAAACACTCCTAATGCCTACTCCCAGATAATATATGGAATTAACTGCTTACAGTTGCTGACCTACTATATTGTAGCTAAATGATAAAGTATCTGACTTTCTATGTATTAGCAGCACATTACACCTGTCTACATTGAGATTCAATTGCCATTCCCTGCACCATGCGTCAATTCGCTGCAGATCCTCCTGCATTTCAGTACAATTTTCCATTGTTACAAACTCTCGATACACCACAGCATCATCTGCAAAAAGCCTCAGTGAACTTCTGATGTTATCCACAAGGTCATTTATATACATTGTGAATAGCAACGGTCCAACGACACTCCGCTGCGGCACACCTAAAATCACTCTTAGTTCGGAAGATTCTCTCCATTGAGAATGACATACTGCGTTCTGTTATCTAGGAACTCTTCAATCCACTCACACAATTGGTCTGATAGTCCATATGCTCTTACTTTGTTCATTAAACGACTGTGGGGAACTGTATCGAACGCCTTACGGATGTCAAGAAACACGTCATCTACCTGGGAACCCGTGTCTATGGCCCTCTGAGTCTCGTGGACGAATAGCGCGAGCTGGGTTTCACACGATCGTCTTTTTCGAAACCCATGCTGATTCCTACAGAGTAGATTTCTAGTCTCCAGAAAAGTCATTATACTCGAACGTAATACGAGTTCCAAAATTCTACAACTGATCGACGTTAGAGATATAGTTCTGCTCATGTGTTCGACGTCCTTTCTTGAAAACGGAGATGACCTGTGCTCTTTTCCAATCCTTTGGAACGCTACGCTCTTCTAGAGACCTACGGTACACTGCTGCAAGAAGGGGGGCAAGTTCCTTCGCGTACTCTGTGTAAAATTGAACTGGTATCCCATCAGGTCCAGCGGCCTTTCCTCTTCTGAGCGATTTTAATTGTTTCTCTATCCCTCTGTCGTCTATTTCGATATCTACCATTTTGTCATCTGTACGACAATCTAGAGAAGGAACTACAGTGCAGTCTTCCTCTGTGAAACAACTTTGGAAAAAGACATTTAGTGTTTCGGCCTTTAGTCTGTCATCCTCTGTTTCAGTACCATTTTGGTCACTGAGTGTCTGGACATTTTGTCTTGATCCACCTACCACTTTGACATAAGACCAAAATTTCTTAGGATTTTCTGCCAAGTCAGTACACAGAACTTTACTTTCGAATTCATTGAACGCCTCTCGCATAGCCCTCCTCACACTCACCACCAGGAACAACCTTCATTCGTAATGTATGCAGACTCTGAGCGTTTCTTAGCTTCTGCGGTGTGTCCTGAAGGCGATCCTAATGCCTGTCACATATAGAATGGCACATACTGTATGTGGCAGTGTATAACGCTGTATACTCTTATGACAGCAGTCACAAGAAATTCGAATTAGTAGTCAGGGAGAATCGTGAGAGTGGTTGCTCTCTGAGCTCAAAAAAGTTACGTTGGAGGTTCATGGAGTTTATTGTGAGAACACTGCCATGACCAACTCGCAGGACAATGGTGCCTTATGTGAACAGGCGGTTATTATGGGCTGCCATTGGATAGAAAGGCTGAAACTCCACATAGAGGCAGTTGTCATCTTACATGCAAGTTCCATGTCACAGTCCACAACGCATGCAGGTTGGCAAGAAGCATGGACAGAGCACTGGAAACAGAAACACAGCGAGCGAATGAGGGAAGTTTGGGCAGCAAGGAAGGCAGCAAAAGAAATTTTCCATGTAGTTTAGTCCAACTGCGCTCTTTAAGGGCAAAACACCAATAATAATAATAATATATTAATGAGTCGCAAGCAAAAGGCGACATACAAAACAATCAGTCTTCTTCGGAATAGACAAACACTAGTAATGCTTCTGGTTCTAGCGACCGCTACTGTCAACAGTCTGTCAACTGAACTGCAGTGACTGCTGATCTCTAACTGAACTACGTAGAGATTGCTAATGATAAAGGCTAAGATGCATCAGCTAACGAAGTGGCTAACGTTGAAGCTGCTATCGAAGTTGGCCGCCGTCAGTAGGGCGCGGCGCATATGTCGTCTGCACATAAGGGCCTCTGCTGTCGCGTTGTCGTTCTGGAGGGAGTTCGGTCAGCGAGCGATTCATGAGCTATTCTCACAGCCGTCTCTTTTCAACAGTTTCCGACTGCCGTGCCGGTACTGACTTTACGCCGTAATATTCCTCTCCCCCAAAGCAACGGAATGTCGTTGAATATGGTGTGCGACAATGGGCTGCCAGGGGCGGGGGGGGGGGGGGGCGGTGAGGGGGGGGGGGGGGGAGGCAGGAGCTTGAAAGCCCTGATGGACCGGAAGCTGTGGCTGCAGCAGGCATCAGACTTCCGCTCGTACCCCGCCATCCGACCTTCGCTCTGGTGGAAATGTTCCTTGGAAAAAGTCCAGAAGGGTATACATTCACCTCCTGAGGCCCATACCAAGATGTGGAAGGCGTCGTCGGCTGCTGTGTCGTGGGCGTGTCCAGCTGCATCGGTAGGCGGAGGAGGCGAAGGCTCTGGCGGCCACTGTGGTCGCGCTGTCCTTGGGATCCGTGAATCTGAGGGAAGAGACACAGAAGGATCACCGTGCACATGACAGTGGCGAAATTGATTGTGATGTCGGCGCTGCAAGCCATCTGGACCTGTAATGAGATACATGCAAGCGCGAAGACGACGGACGAATTCGCCTCGCGCCCACCGTCTGCTGCCACTAAAAACCCTGTAAGAAACAATATCATGCGGTGCAATGCGATACTTGCCGCCTTCCTTCGGCTCCGGATGCTGAGGAGGGTAGAGCAGGTGGAGCAGTGTCCGATGGCGGCGGCCGTGAAGCAATTCCGCCACCGATGATCCATCTCGTGGGTGCGAACGATAGGAGGCGAGAAACAGTTCCAATGCTCGATCCCTGGTGTGTGCAGAGTGAAGCTTGGCCATCTGCTGCTTGCAGTTTCGGACAAAACGTTCCGCTTCGCCGCTTGACTGTGGATGGAACGGTGCACTAGCTAGATACTCTATGCCAATGTTTTCACAGAATGTTTCAGATTCATTTGACATGAATTGAGAGCCGTTGTCCAACACTATGACTTCAGGGAAACCTTCGAGGCAAAAAATAGAGGACAACGCCTGATGTGTGCTACGTGACATTGTCGAGTTCATTGGCACAGTAAAAGGAAACTTGGTATAAGAGTCTACCACAATCAACCAACAAATATTTCAAAACGACCCGCAAACTCTATGTGCACACGTTGCTGTTGTGATTGCGACTTAGGCCAACCAGAGAATTTTTGTGGCGGAGCCGACTGATTTTTCGTACATGCGAGAAACTTGGACGTCATCTGTTCTATTTGGAAGTCCATACCCAGCAAAGTACAGTGTCGGCGCGCTAATTGTTGCGTACGAACAATTCACCGGTGTCCTTGGTAAAGCAACTGAATCACTTCTTTTTTGCAAAGCTTTAGGGATCGACACACGTGACTCTCCACTATCATTTACTACAAAATCACACGTTGATGTATAGCGAGTCTATGCCGATGTGCAAAGTATCGGCACACTACAGAGTTCTTAATGCTTTGCAATGAGCGATGCCAAGATCGGCGATTGTATTTTATGAACATGTTCAAATCTTAATCAGCTTCCGTGGCCTGTGCAATTTTCCTACAGTTCACAGGAAAGGATTCTGTAATTCAGAATCCTGAGCATCGATGTGACAACAAGATGCAGCAGAAGCATCAAAGTCTGTATCAGGGCCAATCGGAAGACGTGAAAGTGCGACCACATTATCACGTTGAGCCATTGGACGATACAAAATGTCGTACTGGTGTTGAGACAACAACAAAGCTAATTTTTGCAATTTTTGGGCTTTTCATACAGGAATCGGCTTCATCGGATGAAATAGGGAATGCAGTGGCTTGTGATCCGTTACTAAGTAGACTATTCTGCCATATAAACAGTGGTAAAATTCGGTGAAACCATACACAATAGCAATGCCTCTTTCTCTATTTGTGAATAGTTACACCGAGCTTGGGTCAACACTTTTGGTGCGAAAGCAATAGGCTCGTCTTTATCACCAAACCTGTACGAAAGCACTGCACCGACTCAGTAAGGGAAAGCATAAACATTCAACACAACTGATCTGTCTGGATCAAAGTGAACCAAGCATCGATGACTGACCAATGTGTCTTTAAGTTTTTGAAAAGCCTCGTGCCGCTCGTACGTCCAAACAAAGGGGGCGTTCTTGCGGCGCAAGCGATGCAATGGAGCTGCGATTTGTGGAGTACCGAATATAATAGTTCATTTTCTCTAAGTCTGAGTGCACTTCTGTGACATTGTGAGGAATTGGAAAATCTCGTATGGCTAACAAATGCGAATGAAAAGAATGCACACCTTGACTGTGGATGACATGACCAAGATAGTGCAACTTAAGTTTAAAAAAATCACACTTGTCCAGTCTACTCTTCAGTCCTGCATCAGGTAACACGCCAAACAAAGCACACAAATTTGCGATGTGTTCTTCAGGTTTACGACCTGTACGACAATGTCGTCCAAATAGTTTCAACAGTTTGGTACTTGAGCAGTCAGCTGTTCCAAATACCGTTGGAAAATGGCGGGTGTTGAAGCACTGCCAAAAGGCAAACGCAAATATTTGAACAAGCCGAAATGACTATTCACAACACATACGGTTTGAGATTCTTCATCTAGTGGTACCTGAAAATATGTGTCGCGCAAATCAATTTTTGAAAAGTAGTGACCAGCACCTAATCTGTCCATGAGATCCTCTGCACGTGGCAATGGATATGTATCAATCATACTTTGTGGGTTGACTGTAGACTTAAAGTCAACACAGAGGCGAGTGCGACCTTAAGGTTTGTGGAGCAAAACCAGTGGACTTGCCCATTGACTAGACTCTATGAGCGCACTCGAGCCATTCCTCTTCTTTTTCGTTAAGCTGGCGAAAAGACGGTATGGCACATGGAGCTACAGTTGTTGCATGTTGATTGGGTGGTTGCGTTGCATTTGTTGCTTCGTTGGCCAGTAACTCCTGTACCGTGTTTAGATGGGTTGCAGTCTGCAGCATCTGAAAGTGAAACATGTGTGTGAGCTGCGTTGGATCTATTGCTTGCAGCTGAGGCCCCTTAGCAGGGGGTGGGAGAGGTGGGTTGGAAATTCGGGAATTGGCAAGTGCAATAAACAAACAATGCAAGAAATAAAAATAAGCACATAAGCAAAACCTTAGAACACTGAATAGAAAAAAGACTGTAAGAGATACTGTTGAAACACGTAAACACACCCCTGATATGAAAAGACAAGGTAGAATTATGACGCCTGCGAAACACAAAAGCCCACGACAAAAGAAAACAGAGACGATCTGTTGCAGATTGTGGCTGTGGGTTCGAAGTGCTAACAGGTTGTCGCTATGTTATTGCTCCTATATCGTCGGCATCATGCTATTCGTACATCTCGTCGCCATGTTGTGGTGTTTAGGGATTCTGCATACTCTACATCTACATTTACATCTACATCTACATTTATACTCCGCAAGCCACCCAACGGTGTGTGGCGGAGGGCACTTTACGTGCCACGGTCATTACCTCCCTTTTCTGTTCCAGTCGCGTATGGTTCGCGGGAAGAACGACTGTCTGAAAGCCTCCGTACGCGCTCGAATCTCTCTAATTTTACATTCGTGATCTCCTCGGGAGGTATAAGTAGGGGGAAGCAATATATTCGATACCTCATCCAGAAACGCACCCTCTCGAAACCTGGCGAGCAAGCTACACCGCGATGCAGAGCGCCTCTCTTGCAGAGTCTGCCTCTTGAGTTTGTTAAACATCTCCGTAACGCTATCACGCTTACCAAATAACCCTGTGACGAAACGCGCTGCTCTTCTTTGGATCTTCTCTATCTCCTCCGTCAACCCGATCTGGTACGGATCCCACACTGATGAGCAATACTCAAGTATAGGTCGAACGAGTGTTTTGTAAGCCACCTCCTTTGTTGATGGACTACATTTTCTAAGGACTCTCCCAATTAATCTCAACCTGGCACCCGACTTACCAACAATTAATTTTATATGATCATTCCAGTTCAAATCGTTCCGCACGCATACTCCCAGATATTTTACAGAAGTAACTGCTACCAGTGTTTGTTCCGCTATCATATAATCATACAATAAAGGATCCTTCTTTCTATGTATTCGCAATACATTACATTTGTCTATATTAAGGGTCAGTTGCCACTCCCTGTACCAAGTGCCTATCCGCTGCAGATCTTCCTGCATTTCGCTACAATTTTCTAATGCTGCAACGTCTCTGTATACTACAGCATCATCCGCGAAAAGCCGCATGGAACTTCCGACACTATCTACTCTAGACAAACAATCAAACAGTTCCTATTATTGAGTTTTACTACAACAAGGCAAATACAAATACTTGACTTTGATCTGAGAATTCTTATAGTCCTCTATAGGTAATCATCCACAAGAGCAGTTAAACAGATCTGTCGCAGGTAGATGAACACAAGTAACGCTTCTGGTTCTAGCGACCGCTACTATCAACAGTCTGTCAAGTGAACTGCAGCGACTGCTGATCTCTAACTGAGCTTAGGTCGTCTTCACCTAGGGGCCACTGCTGTCGCGTTGTCGTCCTGGAGGGAGGTATATGCTGAAAAGAAGACAGTAAACCTGAAAAGGCGACATCGATTTTGATTCGTTGACAGCATATGACACTTGGGGAATAACAGATGCACTGCTTATGATTTTGCAGTTGTCCACAAACAAACAGCGTATTGGCACAGCTATCAGGTCGCCATCTGTGTCCACCTTTTAACAGGGAACACTCACAGCCAGAAGGCTCGGTGTGGTGTAAACGAGGGAAGCAAGCAGGCAACCATGCCACGGAGATACAGTCGTGCATCCTACAGCCAACTGAGCTAGTCTGAAAAAAATTGTGGCCTTCCAAGAGGCTGGATGGTCCTTTCGGAGAATAACAACACAGGCTGGGCGTGCTGCATCGGTTGTGCAACGATACTGGTGTGAGTGATTGTGTGGACAAACTCACGCCTGTAGACAAGGTTCTGGACATTCACGCAGCACAGATACCCGCCAGGATCGTGTTGTAAGGCCAGCAGCGGCAGCTCATACAGTTACCACAGCATCACGAACTGTTGTGAACCCGTTATTAACAGTGGGACTATCGGTTTGCAGACCTCTGGCCCACATTCCACTCATGCCACGGCATCAACGTGCATGGATCGACTGGTGCTGTCAGAGCCTCACTTGGTAGATAGGATGGCGCACTGTGGTCTTCAGAGACGAAGGCGGATTCTGGTTGCATGCAAGTGATGGTTGTTTGCGCATACGAAGTAGACCTGGTGAGTGCTGTCTCACAGAGTGCATTCGTCCAACACACACTGACCCCACCCCATGACTTATGGTCTCTGTGGGATGCGATAAGCTACAGTTCTCGTTCATCTTTGGTGTTTCTGCCAGGGACGCCAACCAGTGCTCGGTACATGCAGACTATCTGTAAACTCATTCTTATCCTGTTCTTGCAACGGAAGGTCATGTGTTAGAGCAACACATCAGTGCTCAGCCACGCACTGCCCATGAAACTCAACGTGCTCTGCAAGACAGGCAACTCGACGTCTGGACTTGTTAACCAGTGGGCACGTGTAGGATATGATAGAACGAGAAGTGACTCGTGGGACTCATTAACCAACAACTCTAACAGAACTACGTGAATAGGTTGAGCATGCATGGCACAACGTGTTCCAGGACAGTATTCGCTATCTGTACTGAATGCCGGAATCAGCGCCTGCCCTGTCGCTCGCGGAGCCTACACCACATACTTATGTGGGTGTTTCAGCATGGGCTGATAGCTGGTATCTCAGAACCACTTGTGCTGTTCATTTACAAATGTAATCATATCACGTACTGCATATGATCTTTTGCAACAACAAAAGCTGAGTGAATTGCAAACCTGTAAAACGGTTACTATTGTTTTCCAGCAGTGTATACAAATATTTTTTTAGGGAACGATTTAAAACGATTTGTCTGTATATATTAGTATAGATGATCAGAAACAGTCTAAAAGGTTGCAGGATAGTTTCTGCCGAAAAATAATTGTCAAGAATAAAATATGATACGATGTGCCTTATCCGAGTTAATTGGCATTGAAGTTGCCAGAGGCGGTGTCACCAAATGTGTCCCTCGGAGTTTTCTTAAAACTGAAGGAGGGAGCAATACAAAATCTGGACACGGGCCGACACTAACGATCGAAGCCGAGGCAACGGTTGAGCAATCTAGTGCACTACCATCAACGCTATCAGAACAATTGACACTAGTCCTACCTGACGGGCAGCTTGAATTTGCGAGTGCAACGTCCTGATTGGCTAACTTCAAAGCTAACTAACTCGGAAGCGGCGCAACGTATCGAACAGTTTTCTTACTAATTATTTCGCAGCACAACCTACCATGCAACAACCTTACAAACTATTCAAGTTGTTTCTGACTACCGGGTGTTGTAGTATAGATCTGTAGTCAAGCGCTAAGTACCAATCGACGGGAAAAACTGGAGGTTACTCCTAGGCTTAGAAAGGGTGAAGGGAACGTCTTTGAAAATTACAGAGCAATATCCTTAACATCAGTAATTTTTGAACATATTTTGAGTTCAAATAAAATAATTTCCTTGAGCCAGAAAAGCCTCTGTCCACAATGACCATTTTAGGAAAGTATAGCTCATCTGTAGGGAAGGCCAATGATCGACTTTGGTTTACCGGGGCAATTTTAGGAATGTGTAGCTCATCTGTAACGGAGACACTGTATAGAACAGTGGTACGACTCATTATCCAGTATTGCTCGAATGTTTGGGGTCCACATTAAATAGGATTAAGGGAAGATGTCGAAGCAGCTCAGAAGCCTGCTCCTAGACTTGGTACCAGGAGGCTCGATCAACACGCCAATGTTACGAAGATGCTTTATAGACCCAAATTGTAAGCGCTGCAGGTCACACGACGTTATTTTTGCAAAACACTATTGACAAAATTTAGAGAACCTACATTTGGGGCTGACTGCAGAACGATTCTACTGCCGCCAACGTACATTTCGAGTAAGGACCGTGAACGAGATAAGAAACACCAGGGCTTTTACGGATGCGTGTAGAGAGTCGTTTTACCCTCCCTCTGTATGCGAGTGGAACATAAAGCGAAGGCGTAGTTGTGGTACAAGGTATCCTTCGCCATGTACCTTATGATGCTTAGTGGATGATGAATGTAGATGTAGATGTAGACATGCCACCCTAGTCACTCGGACAGGATAATAAATGCAAATAGTTATATCAAACAAACGAAAATAATAGTTATGAATAAAATATTATATACCTAATTATTTAGCAACTAAATGTTTCGTTTCAGCCTTGTTCTGATGCATTCAGGAAAACGTATTGCGTCAGGATGTCGCTTTTAATGGGAAGTTACAAAATTTAGTTTTGAGGTGATTTTAAACATCTCAGAAAATTATTTCGAGTATAGAACTGAAACTCATACAGCAATTAGCTATTGAATCTTGAAAGGTGACATCAAATTTCATGGTCATTGATGTGCGTGAAATGACTTTAATTCACAGGTTATTGTGTCACTTTTACAAGTAGCATTGCGTAAATGTGCGACTGTGCTTGATGCCTGTGAATACAGAGATAACTGGTGGCAACGTCTTTAGTGAGCGAACGCGTTCTTTGCGGCAAATGGCCATTGAGAGCAAGCAGAAGAACTTACACCGGTGTAATCGTCACTGAATATCGCAATGGAACATCTTCAGTGCCCTGGGTTTCGAATGGTTCAAATGGCTCTGAGCTCTATGGGACTTAACATCTGAGGTCATCAGTCCCCTAGAACTTAGAACTACTTAAACCTGACTAACATAAGGGCATCACACACTCCCATGCCCGAGGCAGGATTCGAACCTGCGATTGTACCGGTCGCACGGTTCCAGACTGAAGGGCCTAGAACCGCTCGGCCACCTCATCCGGCCGCTGAGTTTCGTCTTTGGAAAATTACTTCCGAGTAACCTCAAGTACAATAATTTTTTGTATGTCCATCCTTGTTGCTGGAGATCGTTGTAGTCAAAGACAAATACAGAAACAGCATCATAGTTCTGCTGAAGCTGATCGTTGCTGTTAATATTGTACTACATGCAGGAATCCCTGATTAACTGAAAGTAATTATTATACATTATTGGCGTATCTATTTATGATGTAGACAAATGTAACTCTTGTCAGGATACAAATGTTTCGTTAGCTAATACGTTGGAAAATCATAGAATTATCGATAAAAGTTTAAATTTCGCACAGGCTTGTTCACAGCGGCAAGTAATATGGGTATAGCTTTCTCCGTTTGTATCATTATTCTAAATAGATGCGTTTGTTGAATCACATTCCTTTATGAATAGTGAGTCATTGAGGAATGGTCTCAAGCGCATTGGCTTAACATCGGTCTCGAGGCATTCCTTCAACAATACAACATCGCTCCAAACGGCTGATTCTGTTGCCTAGCATTACTTCGAAGTTGATTCGATTTCGAGGTGAATCGCGAACTATAATCTAGCGCTTTATTCTACGCGGTAAACGTCAGAGTTCCATCGAAAAGCGAACAGCCGCTTCGTTTTGAACCTTGAAGAGTAACTGCACACAGTCTCTCAAGGCGGGGCTGCAAGTCAGCTGAATAAGGTACGTCACCAATCATCATTACCGTCCCTGCTCACAGTGGAAAGGCACCGTCTGCTAACACACGGGATCGCCAATGAAACTCTTCAGCTGTGCACGTTAACGTTAATAGTAGACAGTTTCAGCCATTTAAAACGCGTGAAATGATGATTGTCAGATCCGTAACTTACTTTCAGCAATGTGTACCTACACCATCTGCGCGTTTGTGATTTTAAATTTTGGTTGCTGCAAGCGTATAAATTGGTATAAGAGGTACGATACAGGCTCAACCATGTTGCTGAACTCTCTACGTTTTCGGGAAATTTAGCGAATGTTTTTACTCTTTTTGAGATTCTACTAATTGTGTAGTAAACACGTTTGATCTACAAATTTTACGCTACGATAAGTTTCGTAATTTTTTCTAATTTAATTGCAATTGCGTTTGGTCCCAAGTAAAATAGTTTTGATCTGTCCGGTTTTCTTCATACGTAGATAAATTCTTATTTTTATGAAAAACTTTCAGTTTATTTCGTGTTATTTGCACAGCCGCTGCAGTTACAGTAGTCTAATTTATTTTACACAACTCCGCGTCTCCTGTGACTTGGCCGTGTTAACGATCTGTACCTACGACCGGTTGACTTGTCTGACCGAGAAATAATTTTGTTTATAGGTCACTGCGTAGAGTTATCACTGTAATTCAGAGCAAAACGTTGGGTAACTAATTATTAACTTCAAATTCTTACATGACTCAGAATGACTTAGGCAGCGCATGCCAGGAAATTTCTCAGGAAGCAGACTTAATCGAGAAACAGCGTCTTTGTTCAGGCAATTTTCATGAAATATTTATTAATTATGTACACAAACCATACTCGCGAGTCACCCTATCTATCAGTGAAAACTGTATTAAAATCCCTACAGTGTTTCCTGAGAATAGCCGTCCGATACAGACAGAAAAACGCGATGGGGATTTAAATTTATAATACGGCTAGATTGAATCCACGATGTATGAGGGTCGTTAAATAAGTGATGTTTCACATTTTTTTAAAAAAATGCATTAATATACATAGACAAACGTCCTTGTTGGTGCTTCAACATTTGATTTTTGTTCTGTGCGCGGGTAAAGTTTCGAATCGTTCTGGCAGAGGACAGAACCATAGTACAGCGTCAAAATGGCGTATACACACGATTCACGTTACAGGCAGCATGCTGTTATTGAATTCTTGTGTGCACAAATACAAACCGTGGTGAACATCCATAAACGTTTGTGTGCAATGTATGGCGATGCTGCAGTTGATAACAGTACACCTGGGCGATGAGTAAAGAAAGTTACAGCCTCAGGAAATGCAGAAACAGAGCTCCATGATCAGCCACGTTGGGGAAGTCCTGTCACAGCCACTGCTCCAGACATGCTAAATCGTGCGGATGCCATTATTCGTGCCGACCGACGCATCACAACTCGACAATTAGCTGCACAGTTGTCGGTCAGCAGTGAAAGTGCGTCTGCAAGGATCGAGACTCGCGGATATTCAAGGAGGTGCTTACGATGGGTTCCACGAATGCTCATTGCCTCACCCACCCTACAGTCCAGACCTGGCACCCTCGGACTTTCATCTCTTTGAACCGCTTAAAGATTCTCTATGGGGAACACACTTTCAAGATGACGAGAGTGTCAGTCAAAAACATGGCTACGCCTACAGGACAAGAGCTTTTACTAGCAGGGATTACATGCACTTCCACAATGTTGTACGGCCATAGAACGTAATGGAGACAACGTAGAAAAATAGGACATGGACAAGACATGTTGATGTACATTATCACCAAATTCTGACTCTTAACAATAAATATGTTCTGAGAATAAAAAATGTGGAGCGTTACTTATTGAACGACGCCTCGTACAATTTTGTTTCGATGGAGTAAACTTATGGTATATAACTAACATTTTGTTTCTAGAATTAATTTTCCGCTCCACATCAATCCCGTCTCCGGCCATCCTGATTTAGGTTTTCCGTGATTTCCCTAAATCGTTTCAGGCAAATGCCGGGATGGTTCCTTTGAAAGGGCACGGCCGCTTTCCTTCCCAATCCTTCCCTAACCCGAGCTTGCGCTCCGTCTCTAATGACCTCGTCGTCGACGGGACGTTAAACACTAACCACCACCACCACCATTTTCCGCTCCACACCCAGTATTCTTTGTAATGAAACCTCATACATTTTAAAACCGTTTGCCGATCGGGAAACTGTGTCCACGAATAATATCTTCAATACAAAGAACCTCGTTTGGGCATTTCGTAGCATACTGAGTTATTACCTCTTCTAGGCAGTATCCTTTGTTGCTCCTTTTTCCATGGATGTCAAGTCGTGAGAGTGATGTCAGAAGGTGTCTTTGGAGTATGGAAAAGATGGTTAGATTTACTGAGGGACTGAACCTGTGGGGCGGCCCGTGATCCTCGTCCAAACACTTAGCAGACCTGTGTTACGGGGAGACTTCATCAAAAAAATTTTAACTTTTCCTCTATTTTTCCGAGTTCAGACAAATTTTAAAATCTTCTGTCATGTAAAGATGCAGCAATACCGAAGTTCTGAAGTCCAGAAATTCATTTTTTTTTTTTTTAGTTTTGAATTTAAATGTATTTTTGAAAACTAACTTTTCTTATTCAGACCTTAATTTTCACACTCCAGATTATCAGAACTATTGTTCTTTGCATTCATTTTATGGAAATGTTATTAATTTACTTACGGTATTTTTTCCCAAATTTCAAACTCAAATATTCTTTAGTTATTGGTACATAAATGTGATGATAAAATAGACGACTACATTTAGAAGATATTGCTGCATAGGAGTTTGCACATACTTCAAGACTACATCCTGCAAAACTTTCATTGAGATAGCTTAATACTTAGGATTAAAAACTGGCACTGAACTTAGAAATAGAAACTTATGGGGAAATGGATTTCTAAGTTTTATTAAAAAATCGATGTTATAGAGGTCACATGCCTATTAAATTCACCGGCATCATAAATTGTCCCCTCCAGTTCCTGTAACGCTTACTGCTGTAATTTTAATACCAAGGTAGACTTTTTGTGAACTTTTCCTTTTCCGGGCAGAATTTTGTGGACTGCTTAATCGGTTTTCTATGTGTACCTAAGGAGCTCTTCTTTTGCAATGTTGAGTGCTAGGATTCATGCACACCAGTTAATAAAACAGCCCATAGGGAATTGGGAAATAGCTTGTACAAGACTCAAAAGTATCTCTATTTTTTAGACACAAATTTCTTTGGCACACTAAAATCAAATGGCACTGTGCAAAGTGCACTTGCCATCATCGCCTGTTGCCAGTAGTGTTAAGATGCAAGTCTGTGACAGACAGGAACTATCTTCACCTAAACATCTGTACTAAGAGGAGTGTGAGTGTTATCTCTGTGAGACCCTGGTACTGTACCTAGTGCAGCCTATGATTTATAAGGAGCCAACACTGGAACGCTAAAAACTATCCCATCGATGTGAAAATGGTTCTGTTCGATGGCGACAGAAATAAAAAATTATCTTTGGCAGCTGTTAGTGTGCGATGCCCCCTTGCAAGGTCTGTTGGTTGGTTGTTTCGGGGAAGGAGACCAGACAGCGAGGTCATCGGTCTCATCGGATTAGGGAAGGACGGGGAAGGAAGTCGGCCGTGCCCTTTGAAAGGAACCATCCCGGCATTTGCCTGGAGCGATTTAGGGAAATCACGGAAAACCTAAATCAGAATGGCCGGACGTGGGATTGAACCGTCGTGCTCCCGAATGCGAGTCCAGTGTCTAACCACTGCGCCACCTCGCTCGGTGCAAGGTCTGTATTTCAAATATTTCTTAGATGCCCTTGTAATCTGAATACAGCTAAATCGTTTTGAGAACACTTCAAAGACGTGAAAGAGCCACTAAAATGTTTTTGAAAAGAAATTGAAGTTTTAGCGAAAATTCTCAGCCTGTTCGGTGGTTTCAGATTCAGCAGGATACGCAAACATTGACTATCGCATGAGTAGGTGACGATGTATGTACATTGAAATAGTGCATTCATAAACACTCTATCGTTGGCGACAATTGGAACAACAAGAAGCATAAATAAAACTGAAATGAACTTGTAAATCTAAGCTTTGTTACGCAGACCGGAGAGAAGTGTGCCACTATCGCGTTCCTCAATCCCACTTCCATCAGCAAATGGTGGGTGAGAAGAACGACTATCGGTAGATCCCCGTGTGGGCTTTAACTTATCTGATTTTCCTGTGATAGCTATCCAATGCTACGTTTATAGCAGGAAGTAATGTTTTGCCTGGCTCTTGTTGGAATACCCGCTATCATCTTTCTAACATCAGACGTATCATAATGGACTTACTAAGTGAACCCCTGACTAAACGCGCCTCTATTGTTTAGCGCTTCTCATTCATAGGCCACAAACTGCTGTGAAACATCTGACAGAGGGTACTTTTCATTGTACCACGTATTAAAGCTTCTTCCCATTCCACCCGCGTGTGGGACGTGCGTATAACGACTTGTTAAATGCTTTGCGCAAGCCATAATTAGTTTAATCTTGTCTTTGCGATCACTGTTGGAGTGACGTAAAGGAGGCTGTAGTATATTCATAGACACTTCACTTGACCCAGGTATCTGAAACTTTGTATGTACTGTAGCCTAAGAAGAAACGGTTTGCGTCTACTTCAGGCGTCTGCCACCTCAGGTTTTTCTGTATTTCCTTGATGCTGTCTCGGGTACGAAACAGAATGCAACTGTTTATGCCACCCTTCCTTTTATACGTTTAGTACCCTGATAGCCCTATTTCATATGCACGCCAGAGACTTGAGCAATATTCTAATATGGTGTTTTGTTAGCAATGTCCTTTGTAGACAGACAGTACATTCACAGCATCCTACCAATGACACCACCATATACAGATGGAAGTGTTCGCTGTGAGATTATGAGATAATTTCAAGAACGAGAACTAAAAGTGAAGATTTTAAACAGGTACTTATTTCTCACTTTTTTTTGACGGAAAGCTATCTTGGATTCTTGGCATACAGGACATCACAACCTCTTAATGATGGATGATATTAGATGTAAGGATTCTTGGAAATTAGTTCCTCAGTATCATTTAATTTATCATTTTCCTTTTTCGATAGAGAATCAGCATGAAAAATCTGTAAGTGGCAGTAGATGCAGTAGCTGTAGACATAAACTATCGAAATATTACTTCAGAGGTAGTAGGTCTACAAATCGCTCTTAAGCAGGAGTTCGTTAAGGTCGAATCTTCAGATCTTTAATTATTTTGGTCTAGTGATACTTAACAGTAG
Source organism: Schistocerca americana (assembly GCF_021461395.2). Taxonomy (NCBI): domain Eukaryota; kingdom Metazoa; phylum Arthropoda; class Insecta; order Orthoptera; family Acrididae; genus Schistocerca; species Schistocerca americana. The sequence goes on from NC_060124.1 coordinate 530,255,635, forward strand.
TTGTAAATAGTTGTCGTCACATTTGTTTCTGTCTGGAAAAGTGCTCTGGACAATTTTTAGCTATTGATTGAATAGGTCAAAGTATCTGCAATGTGAATGGAACTTTCGTCAGATTGATTTCAGATTGACTTAACGTTTCAAGCATTGTTTCCTTAACGCTCGCTGTATCACATTCAGTTAAATATGCCCATCTGTTACACGTGAACATCACAGTCCTAGCATCATGCCCTTTACGTACCGAAATGCCACTGCATGAAGAACCCGCAGCTGGAGGTGTGTCATGTTGTCCATTCCAACTCATTCGGGCACTGATGTCGCGTCATTTGACATAGACTTGTTGGATCTTCTCAGAATACCGTCTCTTTCCAGTAATAACTTTTTGAGATCACGATGCGCTATGCGTTGTAAGAACTCCGTTGCATTCATGCCAATCTTACAAGCTGTTACAATTTTTTCAAACGTTAGAGAGTTTCTATAGTATTTAAGAATTATGGTATATCTCATGTCATAGCGACCTCAGAAAGAAGACTACAGCACATCACACACACACACACACACACACACACACACACACACCACACATACACTGTAAACGCTAGCTCACCAACGTCGGAATTTACTGACAGTGAACAGTAATTAGCAACGGGTGATAAAGCATTACACTTTCTCCCTGCGTCGATCGACCTGGGAGGAGAGCTGGATTCCAAGCATCCATCTCTGTTTGAAAGGTAATTACTTAATTTAACCTCAACTGTTTCCTTAATGACGCTACGTCAACAACTGAAGCGCATGCCAGACTCTTCATGTTGTTGTATTTGAAACACAGTAATAGTTTAGAAAGTTTTGATATGGTCTCTCTCTACTCGTGTCTACAACTGTCTGATTCGTTACGGTTAATTGAGACTATGTTTGCTATAAAATTAACCATCTTACTTCGACATGTGTTGACTTTCTCTTACCTTTTATTCCATGGGCATTCCGTGAACAGACAGATGAAGTTGCGATGAGGTGCCATTTGTCACCTATTATGATCAATCTTCCTCAGAATGATTTCTAGGAACGGACCCTGAAGTCGCTAGCATGAAACATACACGTTTTTCACACGTTTACACCCTCTTTCGTTATTTTACCATATCAAAGCGACAAATTAAACGACCTCTTAGAGCACCTGAATTCAGTCCACCTGAATATTCCCTTCACGATGGAAGTGGAAAAGGTTGGCTTCCTTCCCCTGCTTGATGCTTTGGTTAGCAGGATTGTTGGTGGTACGTTGGGACATGCCGTACGCAGGACAGAGCCCGAATATTTGTGAGTTGATTTAGCCTACGTGGAAGTGACACTTCGTAATAATGGTTTCAGTGGAAGACAGACCAGATGCCCTACCTGGAATTTACTTAGTGATGAAAATAAAGATGTGATGCCAAAGTGCACGGCCTCTGTCCCTTACGGAAGTAGAGTTCCAACAGAATTGGTCGTATTCTGTGTAAACACGATGGGAAATGGGTTATTGGACCACCACCAATGGTAGGACCCCATTTATACCGAGCGGGTGGCGCAGCGGTTAGCACATTGGACTCGAACTCGCTAGGACGACGGTTGAAACCCGCGTCCGGCCATCCTGATTTAAGTTTTCCATGATTTCCCTAAATCGTTTCAGGCAGTTGTGGGACGTTGTACATGGCCACGCCATAAGGACCGCGGAGGACCAGTATACTGTGAACGAGCATTCCACAGACTTACAACAGCTGAGATAATCTGCTATTGCAGAACTTAATGATGCCATCAGTCATCACCAACACTTGAAACTATTGGGATAGTCTTATTAAGGAAGCAGTTGAGATTAAGTTAACGAGTGATATTATAAAAAGGGATGGAGGTGTTTGAATAAAATCTGCTTGGAATCCAGCTCTACTCACTAGTCAAACAACTGAGGGATAGAATTAATACTACCTCACTGTGTGTATATGTGTGCGTGTGTGTACATGTGCGTGTGCGTCTTGCTTTCAGCATATCTCCCCCTCCCCACTGCCCTCAGTACAGATGTTTTAAATTTCCTTGTACTCCGCTCTCTCGCTGCATTTCTGCGTCGAAAATGACGAGTTTGCGCCTGAAAGACGTCGCCCGACCGCATTCCCGTAAATTGTTTGAATCCCATAGTTGAACTAGGAATGCATTCGAACTATGACAGCCTGGAAAACTATCTTCGTTGTGCCGCCGTGATCAAGCGTACTTAATAATGGTTATGGTAATGAATGATATGCAATGGGCTATATCTTACTGGACAATTTAGCTCTTTTTATATATCATTGGTGAAACAATCATAGACAGAAATACTGACGTACTACGATTTGTGTTGTGAAGTAAGAAATCGTAGAATTATTGATTGAACAATACACTTCATAAACAAAGAACGACAATAAAGTATTCATGATTATGATTGTTCAGATATATCGTTAATAGTTCAGATGAGGTACCCTGAAAATAGTGTTTTGAGCTTGCTGTAATTTAGGGTGTCGATGTTATCATTCATATAGGACCCAGTAATTCGCTGATGCTCTGAGTACAAGAAGATGGTTCTCCTATAGAAGTTCTGTTTTATGTGGTAAAGTGGCTGTGGAACACAAATATGCAGGAGAGTCAGTTGATGCTGTGGCGGTAAGGATAACGGGGCGTACTGAGAGACATGCTGTGCTGTTTAGATCGCTTGGGATGAAACCCTAGAAGAGTCCGAAGGAATAGTGTTACATGCGGTTCCAGTTGGAGTGGAAACGAATTCAGGTTGCAAAAAATATTCAAATGTGTGTGAATTCCTAAGGACCAAATTGCTCAGGTCATCAGTCCATAGACTTACACACTACTTAAACTAACTTAAATTAACTTATGCTAAGAACAAGACATACACCCATGCCCGGCGGAGGACTCGAACCTCCGGCGGGAGGGGACGCGCAATCCGTGACATGGCGATCCAGGTCGCGTCAACAGTCATATCTTCTCACGCCACGACGGCTGTACTCCAGCCAATTGTGGCGATTGTCGCAAACGATCGCAGCTGAATACGACGAGTGTAGAGTCAGTCATCAGTGCGCTTGCAAATGCGCTTCCCCTCTCCACAGAAGGCACGTAACTGTCTCCCGTTGTAGTGGAGTAACAGGATGTATGAACGGCCTAGTTGGCTTGCTGCGTCAAAGCGAAAACCCCGAATTTCTAATTTGTTCACCAACGTGGCGTCTTCCAGTGATGTTATCGTCCAAGTACAGAGGTAGCATGTACGTCTTGGGTCCGTAGCTCGGCCGCTTCATAGAACTACCAAGAAATAGTCTAAATCTCTGTGTTATTTAAACAATCAGTTTCAAAGTTTATACGAATGGAAGCTTTTTCTTAATTACGCGCACCTGTTCGGACGAAATAGCAAATTTTACAGCGAAATGCTGTAGTAGTGCGTGAGCCTACAGAATCACCCGGAAGCATATATTGGTTCTGATCGGTGAAAATATAATTCCTTCTTATTTTCAAATTGATTAGCGAATACTGTTCTACAGTTCAGAAACCAAATTGACTGCAGCTCGTGGTCTAGTGGCTAGCGTTGTTGCCTCTGGATCACGGTGTCCCGGGTTCGATTCTCGGCCGGGTTGGGGATTCTCTCTGCTCGGGGACTGGGTGTTTGTGTTGTCCTTATCATTTCATCATCATCATTGTCATACGTGACAGTGGTTAGGTTGGAATGTGAAAAAATTGGACTGTTTGAAAATTGTGACTTTGTAAGGACGCTGATGACCGCGCAGTCGGGCGTCATCTACCGAGTATTCAAATGGTTCAAATGGCTCTGAGCACTATGCGACTTAACTTCTGAGGTCATCAGTCCCCTAGAATTTAGAACTAATTAAACGTAACTAACCCAAGGACATCACACACATCCATTCCCGAGGCAGGATTCCAACCTGCGACCGTAGCGGTCGCTCGGTTGCAGACTGTAGCGCCTAGAACCGCACGGCCACTCCGGCCGGCCTACCGAGTGTATTGTGTACCTGAAGAGCTGGGCAGCTGGGAAGCTGCCGGTCGCCTAAGGCCAGACTAAGCATCTGCTTCCAGCTGCCTGATCACTTCCGTCACCATCTGTGGCACAATGCAGCCTGACACGGACTAACTGCAGCCCATCCCTGACACAGGGTGTTCTTTTGCCAGTATACCCAGAATTTCTCACATGAAATGTAGATATCCCCCTTTTATACCAATCATTTTCGAAGAGGGAAGACATCACAGAATACACTCGTTTTCAGATCGCTAAAGCACCGTTTCTTTTTGTGACAATCTTGTGCAATACTATGGCAAAGGCTATATTTCCTCTAAGTATTTTCTCATCAGGAAGGAAGAAAATCTTTTTCTATGTGTTACGTCCTGCATCACAGGATTAGAATGTTAAACTCACATTGGCTTATTACAGAGTATTAAGAGCATGCTTTACCTCCATCACAGAATGCCTCCTCGGTTTCGAAGTCTATCTTAAAGTAAACAAATGCCTCATCATGTACAAAGTCTCTCAAGACTACTGCACAGAGTTCGGTAACATAGCTAATTTTAGTACAATGATCATCTCTCCCTGTGTAGGTGGGAGATTGAAATTCCATTAAAGTATCTCGCTGCTGCGAAAAGACGCTCCATTCTCGCTACATATCTGTGACGCTCTCACCCTCGCTTCCACCCTCTCGGCAGCTGGTCATTGATATCAAATTGAGACAATGATTAATTAATTTGATCATGAGGGTAACTTTTCATGGTGAGTAAGTTTTTCCTAAGTGAAATTACACTCTGCCAGATGCTACCATGACGTCTCTGGATGTTTCCCACAGGTCTGGTAGTCACTTCTTCTAATACCAAATGGGTGGTAACCGTGGTCAAATTGCTGAAGACATTCAACACCAATTGCATTCTGCCTCAGTTGTCTTGTCATGTTGGTGGAAATTAGCCACTTAGAAATCAGCAAACTGCCCTGAACAAATGCTGCAGCGACCTGTCAGTCTACGGGGGCAGTTGGGTATTTCACTCTCTTCTCCACCCCCGGGACGCCTCCCCCACTTGTATGCGAACAGCTGTCACAGCCCAGAAAGGCTGAAACACTGGGCAATAACTAAATACCTGTCTACTGGCTGCCACATTCCAAACGTGTTCGAATCTCCAGACATACATTTCCTTCAGAAAACAGTCGTATAGAAGCGCTGCTATTGATTCCCGCGAAATTAGTGGGAGGATGATTCGAGAAATCGAATGGGAATCTCTGATGGAAAGATAATGTTCTTTTCGAGGAACCCTATTAAGAACAGACATTAGAAGCCGACTACCACCAACATTCATTCCACATAAGGGCTATGAAGATAAGATACACGAAATTAGCGTTCGTAGTGAGACATATAGGAAGTCTTTTTCCCTCACTGTTTTAGCGAGTGTAATAGGAAAGCGAATGGCTAAGTGTGCTACAGGATACCCTCCACCATTAGGCATACAATGGCTTGTGAAGTGAGCATATAGATGTAACTTTAGTGCACGTATTACGATATCAGTCCATCAATTTATAGACATCGGGAAAACAAAAGATGGAACTTTTGCCGCTGATTGTCTCTCTTCAGAAACCTTCCATTAGGCTCTGATTTACTCATTGCAGTCACTTTGCGAGACGTATACAAGAGGTTGTAATAGGTTTGTTAATGTACTTAGAAGATACTGTAGAGAACTCACCTATCAACTCCCCATTCGTCACAGTGTCGCTTATCGGCTGTGTTCTCATAAATCTTCCACTCTTTGATATACAGCATTTGAATCCACACAATTCTGACTAGTAAGAGCTGTTCCCCACCATGATACAGACCCCTCCTACCTCCTTCGCATTCCATCACGTTCCGACAGCATTATTCCATTAGATAGAAGGCTGACTGGTAGAGAGTTGTTATACCGAGAAAAACAGCACACTAACATACAGCAGGAAACTCACAACCATTTAGTGTATACGTGGACTGCAGAAAGAAATTCAGAAGCATAACATCCGCAATTCATCGATATTGAATAACGGTCTATAAATATAAATCTGTACATGGCCTGATCTCCTTTATCGTGTTTCTATGATTAGGCCTATCATGCCAGAAATACGACAGTTTAGTGATGCCCAAGTCTTCAAGTCTTCCGCTCCTGAGGTATATCGTTGTGAAGAAACGACACTCACGCAGATTGTCCAAAGTTTCCGCGATGTTTGGAATTGGATGAGCATCTGAAATGGTTTGCTCGTTAGGTATCTGTAGTCACAGTAAAATTTATATTTCTGCCTCCTGCCAGACAATTTTTTTTTTTTTTTTTTTTTTTTTTTTTTTTTTTTTTTTTTTTTTTTTTTATACACGATGTCAATACTTGCGTTCCAGGGACTATCACTCGGTTCCATGATCTCATCCCACAGTTGTTGTTCAATAAATTCTTCTACCAGTAGTTGCTGCTGCTTTGCTATGCGGTGTGGCTTCCTATAAATTCGTGTACTATTCCGTACGGATAACCTTCCGTTCCCACATAATAAATCACAAAACCTCAACAAGTCCTACAAAGCCATTCGATCGCTGCCCTTCAAATTATCTTCTTTCCATCTTAACACTTCCTCATCGATGGTTTACTTGTGGCTTTCCTCATCTTCCAAGACTCCCAGAGTGGCTATTATTGCATCCTTCGACAGGGACACCTCCCCTCTGCAGAAATTATCCACACTAGTTCCTATCATCTGTTTCTCATTAGTGTCGTCCACATGCGCTAAACTCCTGCGGATAAAACAATACGAACTATCCAATTCTTCAGTGCTTAAGAGTGGTTCAACCGCAAATAATGTTTCCCTCTGCAAATCGGTATTTAGTGAAACCCACACTATCTTTTCCGCACCTGCTGGTATTTTATTCCGTCGATCGATCTTTATTGAAAATGTACGCAGTTTAGTTGGTCTCACCTCAATGGTAACCCAAAAATCCCTGTTTCCTGCCACCCACTAAGACCACCAAGCTACATTCCATATGTGCACTAATTTGTGCCGTTTTACAGTGTATCAAGACTGTCTTCGGACAGGTGAAGCAATTCTGTTTGTGTTTAGCGGCTGCTTCCCTTGCCGGTGCTTGCCACTTTTCCTACCTCTACAGTGAAGCAACTGATGGGCCACTATGCCACACGCATAGCACTGTGACCGCTTATACTGCTTCCTTACATGCACCTCCCGACCACATCTACAACACTTGACTTCAGAAGCAAACACGCAATGGTCCACTCTCTGCCTTGTGGCCATATCCACCTCCTATGTAAGTGTTGCGATCCTAAGAGTTGAATAAGTCCTTTGGGTTCTCCATCCATACCCTCTGTGAAATTTCAGCGGGTATACCACGCAATAAAACATCCACCACTCTATTTTCTACTCTCGTAACAGTCCCCTATTAGCATCTGCCTTCTGAGTCTCTGCAAGTGCATTTACATGTAGCTTATGGATTTTGTCCGAGAATGCTTACACAAAGGCAATGCACTACATCGACAACGCGCTTAATTTCTCCCGAAAAAATCGCTCATTGTCCTGTTTTTGGTACCGCTGGCATGATGCCGCAGCCCACTCCTGGAAGTATGTCTCGTGGTAGACAACATATTCTTTGGCATCCTCCGCCAAACACATGTTAGCAACGTCCAAGGTTACTTCATCTGATCACCTATGTGCTTCCATAGCGTCCCTGACACCCTTAATGAAATTTGTCACATCCCCTGTTGCCTTTCCGAGAAGGGATTAGTTAGTGGGATCTCTGCCGGGCCATACGGATCCGAAGGCACTCTCAATCCAGACTTACTTTCCCGAGACGCTGATTGCGACTGATCATGACTGTCCTCACGAGCCTCTAACTCACGTTTAAGTTCGAAATTTCTCTCCTTGAGTCTCTCAAACTGCTCCGTTAACGCTTGCACTTGCTGAGTTAAAGAAGCAATGGCATCTGTGGTAGTAGCACGTCTTTCCACCATTTTCCGTACGCTACTTCCACCTTACTGCAACTGACGTTTTTAAAACAAGACAAAACACCAACTCCCATTCAACTCTACACAAAAAATGTAAACACAAGTTAATTCCTAGGGCCAATCATCGCCCATCTACACTCACTACAACTACTAGACAAAAAATGGTTCAAATGGCTCTGAGCACTATGGGACATAACATCTTAGGTCACCAGTCCCCTAGAACTTAGAACTACTTAAACCTAACTAACCTAAGGACATCACACACATCCATGCCCGAGACAGGATTCGAACCTGCGACCGTAGCAGTCCCGCGGTTCCGGACTGCAGCGCTAGAACCGCACGGCCACCGCGGCCGGCAACTACTAGACAGATGACCATTATACCTACTTACAGAAAAAAAAACATCTGCTATAGCTCTGGTACACAGTAACTCGTGCCGAGACAAAACGCAAAATGGACACCTCACTGGCCTTAAATTATTCCATCCACCATTACCTCTAAACAAAAGTAAGTTCACGGGAACCTCTGGCTTCATGACAATAACTCTGAACATCTTGTACCCTAGCTCACACAACTAACCCTGACAAGAAGAGCAAACATAAAAGATAATATAAATAAAACTTAGACTCACCACACCACATTGTGCTGAGTTGTACCTATGTCAAGTGTCACTGCCTCACTCACCACTCACCAAAATCAACTCTTCACCAAAACATAGTGTTGGATACGGAAGGACACTTACCGAAGCAACATAGTGTTTTGGAAAGCGAAACGACCACCTCCTAACGCCAAATTATTACAACCCCCCGAGGTAAGGATTTGTAATCTGTCAAAACGACCAAGAGGTATGGTTTGGGAGAGAGGGATGACCCCCACCAAAGGGTGCAGAGAAATACAGGCAGGTGTGTCATTGACTTTATTACACTGAAGTTTCACAGCCATTGTTGCTCTGAACTCAGCGATGGTGCTGCACAGTGTGCATGGGTCAATATCTACCAGAATGCCGCAATCTGTAGCATCGGGGTCCACTGCCCAGCCTTGCGGATGTATCGATACTACTTACTCCACAGCTACGTGGCTGCCGCATGCATTAACTATGCCGTTGGCACTGAACGTGGCTGACTGCTCTCTCAAGCGCAACTCATGGACACCAAGTAGAGTGCTGAATGGAAGCAGCTGACCACTGGTGTCGTAGTGACTCTTAGCAGCGCCAGCCATCTGCCCAGGGCAGCTCGTTCAGTGCCTGCAAACAGCTCTGCACCTGGAAGGCCGCGAGTTCTTGCCCTGGCACCGCCCCTGCAGATGGCAGCTAGCAGTCTGCTGGACAGAATCACCCAGAGAGCGAAGGCCAGCAGTACTCTCGCTCCGCACGCCGGTGTAGCTCCAAGGTGCAGCACACCCTGACACAGCAACGATGCGTCCGTGACGTGGAGGTTGGGGGTAGCTTCAGCAGTCCAGTAGGCTGCCAACATCCATCACCAGCTGTCCCCCCTGCATGCCCTCACCTCGCTGCTGAGGTATAAAGCCCTGTGTCGCTGGGAACGTGAGTCGCTAGAAGTGACCGACAGCAAGCTCTCTGTCGTCAAGCCCACAACTCGTCCGTGGCGAACTTCCTTCCAGCCACGTCGACGGGACGAGGTTCTCCTCACTCGTCGCATCGGCCACAGCCCTATGACGCATGCCTTTTTACTCCAGCGGGAGGACCCTCCGATGTGTGATGCTTGTGGCGTGCAGATCACGGTGCACCACGTTTTATTGGACTGCATTTTATTTGCTGACCAGCGGACTGCAGCGGATTTACCGGCGGATCTGCAGTCTATTTTATGCAATGATCAAACGAATGTTGTTCGCGTTTTAAAGTTTTGTGAATTGTCCCACATTTTTAACAAGACTGTGGGGAGATGTTTTTAATGTGTCAACAGGGTGGTTGGATAACCCAGGTGTTTTTTTTTTTAAGGTGGTAAGCCAGTCACATTTCCTTGTGTTGTCCTTTTAACGCTTCTGTGTTTTGTTTTCCCTCTGTTTTAATTTCTTGATTAGCTATCTTGCCTCCTCATTGGCTTTAGTGCATGTAAGAGTACCTGTGCGATAGAGTAATTGTTTGGTCATTTCGTGTACATGCGTGTACGACAGTTTACGATCATATCGTCATTCGTTTGTTTTAATCAATGTCAGGGCGCTGATAACCTCGCCGTTGGGCGCCCATAAGATCCCAAACCACACACACACACCAAAAGGTTGTCATGGTTGGCCTGCAACTTAAACAATCGTCAGTCTCTCCGGTTCTTGACGTGAACAAAATGGCGACACGACTGGCCTGTTGGAGCTTCTGGCTCACTTATTTATATATGTTTTCTCTATGCCTCTCTCGTAGTTCCTCTGAGTGGACAAGTGGAGTGCTCTTTCATAATTAGAAGTCAGCTTTCCTCAGCCCACTTCAGATCCTACACACAGATCAGTAGGCGCTATTGCAACTGCAACGTATGGGTACTTCAAACACGTTGGTGCTCCATGCCGCCCTGATTACTTCACATACGCATGCAGTGCCCTCCTGGCCAATACTTCTAGCCTGCAAGTGACGTTGTAAACCTGCCTCGCAGAATCATATGCAAAATATCGCCCTGCAGCCAGGCGACTAGCGCGAGTTTTGGTGTTCTCGTAAAGATAAGTCATTTTAGATTATAAAACATATAGATTAGTACTGATTACGTGATAAATAAGTGTATTAGTGTGCCGTTTAAGTGTACCATTAAAGGTTTCATTTTTCTTTACGTAATATAGCAGAAAACGCGAAAAGACCATACAGTCATATTTTCTGTCTACGTTCTGCTGCAGCAAATCTATAGAATTTCGTCTAGTTGTTCCTTGCTCTCTCCAGCAATTTAACTTAGCGTACCTCTTCATTATTTAACTAGCATTTCCGGAAAGTAGCGTAAAGTTTAAGTTGTTGTTTCAGAAACATTGCACTTTTGTTTTTGTTTACACACAGTTGCGTATAGGCCAAATTTGTGTAATCATATTTTCGTGTTTATCTGTAATTTAACTGACTTATTCTTAATAAACTATTACGTTTATCATGAGTGAAACGTGCTTGACTTGCCGTAGAATTGTTAGGTCGGGGCTTTGGTGTGATGGGTGCTGTAGTTTTTTTCCATGTGGGTGACTGTAGTGGCGTGGGAATAGGGGAAGTAAATGAGACTCATCAGCGGTTTTGTAGGATTTGTAGTAGAGATAGGAAGATACTAGAACAGGAGGGGAAAATTGCCGCCCTTCAGGCTGAGTTAGACAAGGCCAGGGGAGATCTTGACAGGTTAAGGAGGGAGAAGGGTAAAGAGAGGTGGGAAGTGGCAACAGGCAACAGGAGGAACAGGCCTAGAACTTTGTCTGACAGCTTTATGGTGAATGTGGAAAATAGATTTGACCTGTTGCTTCAGTTAGAAGCTGGTGAGCCTCAAGCAGTTGCAGGTGTAGACAGGGCACAACAAACTTTCAGCAGCAAATTGAAAAGTAAGAATGTAGGGAAATCAGTAAAGAGAAAGAAAATGTTGTTGTTAGGTAGTTCCCATGGAAGAGGTGTTGGCCAACTTTTGCAGGATGAACTAGGATCAGAATACCAGGTCACCAATTTTTTTAAACCTAGTTCTGGTCTGGAGCAGGTGACAGAGGATTTAGGATCACTTTGCAAAGATTTCACTAAGGAAGACACCGTGGTTATAGTGGGTGGGGCAGGTAACAGTATTGACAGAGATCCTGGGTACAGTATAGAGTGTGACCTGGCGAAGATTGCATCAGCATCGAAGCATACTAGTGTTGAGTTTGTATCTGTTGTTGGGTGCCATGACCGACCTCATTTGAACTCTTCTCTCAAGAGAGTTAATTTGGAGCTGGAATGGCTGCTCATGTCGGGTGCGGGGTCACACATTGGTGTGGTTCATGTTGATTCTCTCAGTAGGTGGGATTATACTAGGCATGGCCTTCACCTCAACAGGAGGGGAAGGGTAAATTGGCTGGGGAAATAACAGGAAAGTTAAAGGGGGGAGGCACTGTCATGAGTGGTAAAATACCAGTGGTTATAGGATTCAGAAAAGACCCTTTTTTAGGGTAGGGAGGACAGAAAGAAAGCAAATTTTAAGAGAGGTTAGAACTGAGACAAACCTTCAGTTTGAGAAAGAAATCAAGAAACATAGTTCCAGCTTATTACATCAGCATAAACAGCCATTGGTTAAGAATTTTCAACTGTCAGCAGATATTTTAACTCCACCCAATTTTAACTCAGTCATTGTGAAATGTCAGCTATCTTTATTGCATCAAAATATTCGAGGACTGAGAAATAAAATTAATGAATTAACTATCTGCATAGATGAATTAGAGTCTTCAAACCCAGCTGACATAATCTGCCTCTCTGAACATCATGTGACCACTGGTATAGAACTTTTAAGTGTTACAGGGTTTAGGTTAGCATCTCACTTTTGTAGATCAGAAATGGAGAAAGGAGGAGTTGCCACATTCATCAGGAACTGTCATAAATTTAAGAACATAGACATTCATAAATTTTGCCTAGAACAGCATATGGAAGGATGTGCAACAGAATTAGAATTTCACAAAAAATCCTTCATAATATTGAGTGTATATCGAGCACCTGCAGGTAACTTTAATCTGTTTGTAAACCAATTTGAAGCTGTACTGGCCCATTTAACAACCAAAAACAAAGAAATAGTGGTTGCTGGTGATTTCAATGTAGATTTCCTTAAATACTCTCCCAATAAGAACTTATTTGAGTTAGTAACACTATCATTCAACTTAATTCCCACTGTAAAGTTCCCACTAGGGTAGCCACTTGCTCACAAACAGCCATTGATAATATCTTTATAGAAAAGTCCAATGAACAAAATTATATTACAAAACCAATAGTCAATGGCCTCTCAGACCATGACGTGCAGTTCCTTCTGTTAAATGTTAATACTGAACAGGATATAAAATCTGTTAAATCTGAGGTCAAGAGGGTAATCAGTAAGCCAAAAATTGATTATTTTAGGACACTCATCAGAGACATTCACTGGACTGATGTTTACAGTGCTCATGGCATGAATGAAAAATATAACATTTTTGCTAATAAAGTGCATACCTTATTCGAACACTGCTTTCCCCCAAAACTTACCAAGGTAAGAGCAAAGTCTACAAAGAAGCCATGGATTACTCGAGGAATAGGGGTATCTTGCAGAAATTTTTAACAAACATTTTATGACTGTTGCTGAAAAGATGGGGTTGTCAGGTTCGGTAGATGCTGCTATGGATTACCTTAGACCAGACGTTTCAAGTAACTTCCATAATATGAATTTGACCCTCACTAGCCCAACAGAAATAATGTCCATCATCTTTAAAATCAAAAACATCTAGTGGGTATGATGAAATATCAACAAAGTTAATTAAAGAATGTGATTCTGAGCTAAGTAACATATTAAGCTATCTGTGTAACCAGTAGTTTATCAGGGGAATATTTCCTGAATGGCTGAAATATGCTGAAGTTAAGCCACTGTTTAAGAAGGGAGATAAAGAAACAGCATCAAATTTCCGTCCAATTTCACTGTTGCCAGCAGTCTCAAAAATTTTCGAAAAAGTAATGTACAGTCGTCTTTATAACCATCTTATCTCAAATAACATACTGTCAAATATGCCATTCCCTTTCCTATTACACTCGCAAATACAGTGAGGGAAAAAGACATCCTATATGTCTCACTACGAGCGCTAACTTCTCTTATCTTCTCTTCGTGGTCCTTATGCAAAATGAATCTCGGCAGTAGTCATCTCCAAATGTCTGTTCTTAACTGAGTTCCTCGAAAAGAACATGAGCTTTCCTTCAGGGATTCTCATTCGATTTCTCGAATCATCCTGTCACTAATTTGGCGGGAGTCAATAAGAATGGGCTGTATTCTGAAAGAAACATAAGTCTGCAGACTCGTACAAGTTTGCAATGTGGTAGTCAGTAAACAGGTATTTTGTTATTTCCCAATATGTTAGTCTTTCTGTGATATTTCGAAAACATCTCGGAATGTTTCGATTTACAGGGTGCATGGGGGGAAGCATATTTTTCAACATCCTCGTTGTTACTACTAGCCACATTTAAGCGCCCAGTCCTTATGAGAAGGACAGAAAAACTTTTGTGGGTCTGGAATCATGGAGAGCAGTGTGTTGTCGGCCGGGAGCAGTACAGCCCTTATGCATGTGTGGAGGTTCGCAACACAGTGCCATATCACCCAGTGGTGGAGGCATTTCAGGGATGGAGAAGAGAGTGAAACAACCTGATGCTCCTATAGACTGACAGATCCCAGCAGGATTAGTTGGGGAGTAGTACATGTTACAGCAAGTTGAAAGAGGGAGAGAGAGAGAGCGTGGTATATACATGCATGTAATAAACCCCTTCCCTCATAAATTTCTCTCCTTCATGCGACGCTTCAATCCCGTCTCCGGCCATCCTGATTTAGGTTTTCCGTGATTTCCCTAAATCGTTTCAGGCAAATGCCGGGATGGTTCCTTTGAAAGGGCACGGCCGATTTCCTTCCCAATCCTTCCCTAACCCGAGCTTGCGCTCCGTCTCTAATGACCTCGTTGTCGACGGGACGTTAAACACTAACCTCCACCTCCACCACCACCTCCTTCATGCCTCCTCTATGTTACCGCAGATGACGTGTCACTCATTTCATTTGTACTAAGATTGCAGTACACGCTAAGTGCCTATTTGCTTCCACTACTCCGAGTGGAATGCATAAGTTCTAATAACTGTTCACAAAACCGCAGTCTTCTAAGTGGTGGTCCCCTGTGCAGAAAACAGCACATACGTCGTGGATCCGTTACCTTGAAGCTCTAATAAACTCTTAGCTAGGAACTGATATTGCACGAATAATAAAATTTTCAGTTGGTTTGTTTATGCCACTCACTTTTTTATTAACAGAATGTGAGAAACTGCACAATTATTGAAGCTCAAATTATCTAAATTCTTCGCATGCTCCAAAAAAAATAAATAATACAATGAATAGCCTATTTTCGAAGTTACCATCAAATTGTTTTCAGTCACATGTTTAAACAACCAGAGATTGCTAATTCTCAATCGATACCGACCATGGCATACAACATATCTGTCTTCCGAGATGGACGAACCAGCTCTGATATTACATCCAAACCACTCCAACCTTTTATTAACACCTCTGAAATACTGAAATGATAGCCTGCTATCGAGAAATGCTTTTATATGAAATGTAAGTAAATTCACTGTTTGGATTTCCGTCATTTTGGTGCGCAACTTCCGAATGCAGCAGCCAGTCATAGAGGAGGACCACATTTAAGCTTTCTCATGATTCCTGTATTGAACAAACTATCTGTCATCGGAACCTCACACCACATTACGTCATCTTCACACTACTGCTTTCTTAACCTCTCTAAGACGAGTTTCTTGTAGCTGAATATGATGGCTGTAAAGATAGAAATATTACACTGTGGATTCTAAGTGACTTACCTCCAACAACATGACAAGACAACTGAAAGACAGAATGCAATTACCGTTGAATGCATTCGGCTATTTGATGAAGGTTACTTTACTTGAAGAGAGAGTTCGAAAGTGAGGAGACATCCTGTGACCGAGGTAGAGCATTCTCCTAGCGTTCCTTCATGAGCCAAAAATGACTTTAATATTCTAGTCCTATGATACAGGACGTAACAGATAATAAACAATAAAAGATATTTTTCTACCAGATGAGCAAATTCTTAAAGCAAAAATAGCATTTTCCATAGTGTTGTACAGGATTTTCACGGATAGTGAGATTACTTTAGCAATGTGAAAACGCGTGCATGGTCTATTTCTTCTATCTTCAAAAATAACGCGTATAAAACGGGAAAATGTGCTTTTTGCTTGAGAAATTCTGGGTATATTAACAGAAGAACATCCCAGTTCTAGATTTTTTAAACTGGGGTGTCTATGTCAGAGATGGGACTGTAGTTAGTCCGAGTTGGGCCGCATTGAGCTGTGTCTGGCGGAGGGAGTGGTTGGGCAGCTGGAAGTAGAGGCCAAGCTCTGGGGACTTCTCATCTGACTAGCTCTTCAGGTACACAATACACTGGGTAAATGACGCTGGACTAGACAGGAGGTGACTGGACAGTTTTCTTTTTTGTCCTGAGACAATGTGTTCAGGTAAGATAAAGGGTACTACAATCATAAACAATATTGTTGTTCCCAAATGATGTGGCTAGAGGAATTCTGTGTATAGGGCAGGGAGTTGCAGGCGCAGTGGGACAGTGAGTCGCTGTTCTATTATTATTATTACCCATTCTTACGTTTCTTCCAACATCAGCTACTCACATGCAGATCAGCAGGAGGCTAGCCCACTGTACTCCAGTGGTACTTCGCTGTCCTGTTATTATTACCATATATCCTTCTCCTACAGGGCTATTGGCTAGACTGGCTGGAACAACTCTCTAGTGCTAGACTAACAGCGAAAATATATACTCCATATCTAGCAGTTATTGATGAAACTGGATCGAGTTACCGTCTAGTGACCGATCAGTAGCAACTCTAATTGTTTAAATAAACAATGTACTGCACTACTTACAAAATAAAGACTTACATCCATCCTAACCAGCAGCCCAGAACAAACTGAAACCTTTTCCCATCAATTTCCATATGGGGAGGAAAGGGAAGGAGGTGGAGGGGAGATGGGGGTGGAGATGGGAGTGGAGGACGAACAACAGCCCTCTGGCGATGATGCTATGAACTAACTCAGCTGCTCTCTGGATCTCAAAGTAAACAAACAATATTCGATATTCCTACGAATAAATTTGAATTTCCTGCCATTTCTCCTGGACTGGTGCCTTGGATTACGTTAAGGGAGGGGAGGGGTAGGGGAAGGGCTGGGAGTTCTCTGAGGGTGACTCATGTGATGTCAGGGAGTACTCATGTTGTCATCAGAGGGTAGGGTTCGTTACTTCATCAGTAAATTAATTAACAAATTTAATTTGATATCAATTTTATATCAAAATTGGACCAGAACAGCCTTTATCCCATTACTTAGATTTCTCAGTGTAGTAGCATCTGTCATTCCTACCTCACTCCACTTCGTGATGTCATGCATCACCTACTGCAAATTAGCTCGACTGAGATGTAAAATTCGGAGTGATGGATGTTAATGCTATTTCAGTTGCTTAAAGTTTTGTGGAATGACATTTTTAGTATATTTCCTTGCTTCTTCAACTGAACAATTAATCCAATTTTTGCTGGTGCATTTAGAAAGTTATTGTTAAAATTACTTTCAGCTCGTGAATTATCAGTTACAACATTGCTATTAAGTTTAAATGTTGTTGTATCTTGTACATTGGCTGGCTGACCTTTCTGACATACGACAGAATCTCAAATAGTTTTACTAATCTTATAATCCGCATTATTTATTTCTGTCAGAAAATGCATATTTGTCGACATTTTAATGTCTTTCCTTGAAGTACTACCGTATTTTTGTAGTATGCAAGTAATGTCAGATCTTGGCATATTTTGGCCTTGATTTAAATTTACCTCATACTCTTACATGATATTTTAATTCACTAAGTTATCTGTGGCTTTCTTATTTTTAATACATTTTCCAGAGTACTATTTAGAAAAGCTATCTTGCAATATTGACACAAATTCACTGTTATATCACTTCAATATGAGATTAGCATCTCTTTATATAAAGACCTCGTCGCATTCCACCACTTTTAACTTGGTCTTAAAACATTCTGTCCTGCGCCCATTAATTTGTACGTTTGTTCTCACGTTTATAAGGTTTCTTAATGAATGCCCAGTATAAACACTTCTACAAATCTTATCAGGAGATTCTGAATGTTAATTTAGTAACAATGCGGAAACGGAAATATGTGTTCTGGTGCGCAGGGCAGAGGTGATCCCTCCATATTTTTAACAACAGAAAACGTGAACAGAAGTCGATTCAGTTTGCTCAGTTACCCACAATTGCTGTATCTGAGTCGGTTGTTCCTACCTTACTCCGTTTCGTCATGTCATGAGCAGCTACTGCATCTTTACTCAACCGAGATGTAAATTTCCAAATGAAATATGGCTCCTAGAGCTGGAAATTTTACCCCAGTGGGACACTTCTGAGGGACCAGTTGAACAAATATGTTAGTCTAGTGTGAAGAATGAAATCAATACCTGCTACTAGCCCGCTCCTCGTGAGTGCTCTTCGTAAGCAGATAAAGCTTCTGGTAATGCAAAACAAATGTAATTTTTCCTCCTATCTACGTGACTATGCAGCTCTCAATTCGTTCGAGCAATCAATCATTCATGATAGGAAATACAGTCATAGCTCAGTCACTCAAAATGATTCTGAAATTTTACTTGTTAGAATGAAATCAGGCGATGATTCTTCTTCTCTGCAGGCTCGTGCTTTGCGGCAGTCTGCTAATCTGCACAAATAAAATGCCTCGTAATTTTGGGAGCGTTGTACAATCAGTCGGGAAACCTCAGATCAAGCGGATATTTGGCTTTGATGAAGTTTAACCTTCCGAAGAAGCAATGGAGCTCTTGGATTATTAAGTGCAGGTTCGTATCCAGTCTTTCGGAAGTCCCTTCTGATTAACAACTACGCAATATATCGATAAATATCATTAATTCTCAAATTTAAAATACACACCATTTACTTGAAGGAGCCATCTATATATATTTCCATTTAATCGTACAGTTCATATCAGTTATCTTCTGTAATAAATCTCAATAATCAGATTACAGTTCTTCCAAACCAAGCACAGGCTAATCGGCACGAAGCCAATCTCGGAAAACTCCCTTTCTTTTTTTTTTAACAACCCCCAGAGAGACTACTACAAAGAATACTTATGCGCTCATGGCATAGCTATTGTATGAGCTACTTTTCGCATGGATTCTGCGAGTATGAAAATAGAAAATTAGTAAACGTCATTCAAGGGTAGAATTGTATCTGAATAATTCATCGAATATAAAGAGATATTACAATTGCCCCTCGCAGCGAGCAAAGTTAATGATAATACACTTTGCGAGCTAACAGAAAAAAATTTGTTGGGTTGTTTATTCAAAAGAGGAATATTTTGAATTACTAGAATTTTATTATAGAGAGTATGGGTAACATGTTAAGACAATAAGTTACGAGAATACCTAAGCTGTAGCTTTTACATGTACCGGGGTATACCCGCATCCTGAGTACATAACCAGGGAAGATGTAGATTGGTGTAATTACGAAAAAGGTCTACCCATTTGGGAACTGGCCTTCACAGGGAAACCCTGGAAAACCCGGAAGAATAGACCCCAGCTCAGGTATTAAAGAAGATAGGAAAGCCTAAATCCAGTAATTTTGAAATATATAGAAGCTCTATAGATTAGATCGAAGGAAAAGTGCCTCATAGCCAAAAAAAATTTTACAATATTGCTCAAAAAAATATTTTCAAAATTCTTCTTTCGACGATGTAGCCGGCGATCTCGTTGTGAAGTCGATGGAACAGGAACACTGGGTACGGACACCGGGTAGGCGACGTACAGCGTTTGGTGGACGCGGCACGGAGGACAGGCGATGGCTTATGGTACAGGATAGAAGCTGGTAATGTGCCGTAGAAACAGGAAGATGAGCTCGGGAACAGATGGTCAGGTACGTGAACATGAAACAGGTTTAAAGTGGAATAAGAAAAGGTTCTGACTGAATAAATCCCTGGAAGAGAGTGGATTAAGGCAACGAAGTCCATATTTCATCGATGAACTCAAAATCGGAGTGGATTCTTATATTCTTCCATCTGTACTAGCCTGGAACATCCTTCAGTCCTGACAACTGCGAGTTTTTTGTAGTCCTCAATACCAATTACAACTGCTGATTGTCCAAATCATTGCCAAATAGACTGTGGGCATTTAAATTTTGTTGTAGCTCATATCGAATGTATTCCTCTCAAAAAAATTTTTTATCTTATCTTCATTTTGTTATAGTGCAGGTGGAAGTAGAGCATTGAATCTGTCCGAGGTTTGCTTTCAATTACGAAATTATGGATAAAATTTAAGTTTACACCTGATGAAAAATTTTAAAAACAGGCATATGACACTGACTCCACAAAAGGAATAATTTGAAAAATTTTCATTATTCTTATAATTAATTGATTTATAGATCCACTTGCAAATAAATATCATTAATGATGACGTATGTTCATTTAACAAATCATCCACTCGTAGAATCTTCTTCATCCCCTCATGAACATTTATGGAAATATATTTCAACAATTATGTCCATAATATGAAACACACAAACTGCTATTCTTAAAATGTTAGTTAAAATTCTTAAATTAATTCTCCTGGTAGAGGAGGCATAATGAAAAAATCTAAAAATTATAATAATTTTCTCTCGCGCAACCAGAGAGTTTCTTCAGTTGTTTGCAACAGTGACATTATCGACTGTTGCTTCATTTCACAGTTCATTTGGTTTCTTGCGCGAACAGCGCACATCATACACACAGCGTATTTACCTACATATCCCACACTGTTGAAGTTTCACACGCAATTCTCACATAAGTGCCGTGTCTTGAGGAAATGTAGATGCACTTTCATTGTATATCACTGTGGCTTCTGCTCATAGTCCACACTTACAAACACTAGTAATTAACGAATTCTTCTACCTATCTTAAAAATTTTGTGCTAAACTATCACAGGAGTAATCTCACTGTCTCTTAACCTATCACAGGAGTAATCTCACTGTCTCTTAACCTATCACAGGAGTAATCTCACTGTCTCTTAACCTAGCACAGGAGTAGTCTCACTGTCTCTTAACCTCTAGACAACATAAACTTCTTGATATTTATATACACATTCGACTCATAGTCAAATTCCACACTAAATTCTTCTCCATATTTGGTATCACAGATCTACGATCCTTCACTAAATTTCTTAATATCATTATGCGGGAATAATCCCTTTATCCTTCTCGATTCGGGATATGCCAACAAGTATGATCCAGGATTTGGTATATTTACAATAACATATGGTCCGGTATAAATAAGATTCCATTTCTTTATGTTCTTCATCAGTTTCGAGGAATGGATGTGTCGCCTCAATAAAACCTTTTCTCCAAGATGAAACGTCTGAATCCGGTGAATCCGTTTATCATATGTCAATTTCCGTTGTATTGCCTTTTTAGTTAAATTGACAAGTGCGAGTCGAATCTTTTCCTCCCATTTTAAATTCTGGTCTTCATACTTTGCTTACGTTGCCTCTAGGTTTTGGAACGACTTAGAGCGGAGAACAATATGGACTAGTTGATGGCTCAATCAAGTTCCATTCTAACATTCTATTTATCTCCCTTTGAACGGATTGTTTTAAACGCCAGGGGATCGGATAGTGCGTATAACAGTAAGTCTGATGTGGCTTCACTTGTAGGTGACAAATATACCCTTTAATAATTCCTGGTTTCTCATGAAAAATCTCTTCATATGCCTCTAACAAATAATGAAGCTGCTGCCTTTGTTCTCCGGTAGGCTGATTTGATTCACTAGCTTTTATCATTGTTGTTTGGTTAAAGTCCTCCTGTTGTATCAAATCCTTTGAAAGCTCCTTCCAACGACCGTTTGTAGTGTCAATTAATTGAATTATGGCACCGCGACAATATTTCTCATGCACCGTTTCCTTTCTATTTAAATCCAGTGCTATCTCTTCTCCATTTAATCTAAATTTAACTGTTCCTTCCAAGAAATCAATCTGACAATCATACTCCTGCATACTCCCAATACCAAGAATACAGTCCACTAATAACTTCTCCACTACAAGGAACGTGCATTTTATTGCTACATTTCCCATTTTCATCTCAAATTGTGTTTGTATTTTGACATTGGGAGAGCGTGCTCCAACAGCTCCGATGATTTTGCAGTTCTGTACTGGTAAAATTGGTACCTTCTTCTTCCTAATAATTCTCCGAAAAAGAGCACCTGAGATGACATTGGCGGAAGCGGCGGTGTCTAATATCACATTCGTTGGAACTTCCTCTATTTCAACACATACTTCCGATACCGGAACACTCGATCTGTCATTATGACACGTTATTAAATCCTTTGTTAACTCTTCAGTCAACAGCTCACCATCATTATATCTTAACATTAGTAATTTTACTGTTTCGCCCCTAACAGATCCCCTGACCGCTCCTCTGGGGCACGATGCGGTCATGTTTAGTTTGACTGATTATTGGTCCGATTGGTATTTATCTCTTCAGCTACTTCAGTGATTATTGGTTGTTGTGGTGAATTCGGTCTATATTGTCTTGCTTGATTCGTGTAATTATTGTTGTTGTTTTGCTGGTGTTGGTAGAACTGTCCTGTGTTGCCATACATTGGATCATATCGATTAAAATTCCTACTGTTCCTAAAATAGCCCCTCGCTGCACCATTACTAAAGTTTTCATTATGGTAATAATTATTGTTTGCATTTTGTCCATTTCTAAGTCTCCTCGGAGAGTGTAGTTGGTTATGATTATTGTTACTGCTACCATTACTGCCATTCCCACTCGAGTTGCAGCTCGGATTCGCTTCTATTGCTCTTCTTTGATATGACATTTCTCTTGCCCTTTTATTGTCCTCCTCAATTATATCAATACGATCAAGCGTTGTCATAAATGAGTCTATATCCTTATCATTTGTATATAACAGCTGATTCCTTATACTGGTGGGTAGTCTGGACTTGAGTAGTCTAAGTATATCCGGCAAAGGAATCGGTACATCCCAATACAAAGATTTATTAATGTATTTCTCAAAATATCTCTTTAGAGATCCTCTAGAAAACGAGAAAGGCTCAGGATATAATACTTCCTGCCTAAGTCTTTCTTGTATTCCAGCAGACCAATATTTTGCTAGAAAAGCCTGCTCAAATTCTTTGTAACAGTTACAAGAAGATGTTTGTTCGGATGCCCACAATGCTCCTGTTCCTTGTATATATCCAGATGCAAAACTAATCTTTTGCCATTCTGTCCAAGATCGTGGAAATAGACCATTGAAACTTCGAATAAAGACTACAGGATGAACATTCTTTTTGTCGGGGTTAAAGATTTGAAATTGTCTCTGTTTAATCATCTTCTCCTCAACGCTACTACGATTCCAAAAATCATCCTGTTCGTACTTTTCCCTGTGGCTATCCGTTATATCGAATCTTACTTGTGACGTTCCAGTTCTGTCTACATCGGATCTTGACGTGGACGGAATGTCACGCACAGATTGAGAGTTTTGTTTCCTACTTCTCGGTGTTTCTAAATCCTCCTGCGAGAGATTTAGCGATCTTTCGATATTTTCTTTCCAACGCGAGAATTCTTCGCCAAGTTGTTCTCGAACTTCCTTTAACCCTTTGTTAAAAAAATTATCCTCGGAACTCTCTGAAATTGACTGTAAAGCTACTTTCACAGTTTCTTCTATCGTTTCCGAAGGAGAATTTTGCCGCTCTAATGTCATTTCTGAAAACTTTCCCGCAAGTACATTCATTCTATGTTTCACTGTCTCCTGTTTTTCCTTCACTTCGTCAAATTGCTTCTTTAGATTATCTTGGGATTCTGTTATTTCTGGTATCATAGCTACGGAACACTGTATGTCCTCTTGAGCTTGTATTACTTGAGGAAACAGTTCTACTTGTTTTTGTATCGTGTCAATTTTGATGGATACATATTCGGTTAGTTCCGCTTTTAATTTACTATTGTTTTCTTGGCATTGTCGGCGGACCTGCTCAATTCGAGCAATAAGATTCTGTTCGGTCTTTTCTGCCTGTTCTTTTATTTCCTGTGTCTGGGTATTTAATCTCTGATCTAATTCGGTAAAGGTTGCTCTTAACTGATTTTGTAATTCTGTTTGATTTTCGGCTAGTTGATTTTTGAATTCATTTTGTATAACGGATAAGTCTCGTTTTACCTCTGCTTGGCCTTCGGCTAATAGAGACAACTGTTGCATAATAACAACTAATGTGTCAACAACAGTCTGATCAGCTGTTGTATGAATGTTTTCTGAACCAGCAGGATTATTTATATTGCTACCGCTAGCCACAACAGTCTCAGAATTGTTATCCGTGGCCTCTGCTCCTCCGCAAACAGCTGAAGGCTGTTGCACGTCTCGTTGCTGATTCAATGACATTTTAAATGCCTTTCTAGTCAATACAATTAAATAACTGTCAATATCAGGTTCTAATCACTAAATACGGTTTCAAATTTACTGTCGTAGACACACTTAACTTTCAAATTACTTCACAGATGGCATAAAGTTCAATGTCCAGATACGAAAATCACACAATATACAGTTCTACAATCTAACTACTATCTGGAAAAAAGTTCTTTCTAAATTGATTTCAAACTATTTTAACTACAGGATAAAAAAAATTAGATTTCTCTGGCCTTGTTCTGTAGTCTCGGTGTTGTCCAATAGTTGACATCGTTTCTTGGTATCAGCAATCTTTTACTATGGGCACCGAATCTCTCTTCAGATTAGTTACCTCTCGTTCTCGTTGGTTTTCATGAAACAAAAAAATACATATATTATATAACAATCCAAGAGAGTCCTGTCACACTGGCGCCACTGTAATTTTTCCTCTCCTATGTACGTGACTATGCAGCTCTCAATTCGTTCGAGCAATCAATCATTCATGATAGGAAATACAGTCATAGCTCAGTCACTCAAAATGATTCTGAAATTTTACTTGTTAGAATGAAATCAGGCGATGATTCTTCTTCTCTGCAGGCTCGTGCTTTGCGGCAGTCTGCTAATCTGCACAAATAAAATGCCTCGTAATTTTGGGAGCGTTGTACAATCAGTCGGGAAACCTCAGATCAAGCGGATATTTGGCTTTGATGAAGTTTAACCTTCCGAAGAAGCAATGGAGCTCTTGGATTATTAAGTGCAGGTTCGTATCCAGTCTTTCGGAAGTCCCTTCTGATTAACAACTACGCAATATATCGATAAATATCATTAATTCTCAAATTTAAAATACACACCATTTACTTGAAGGAGCCATCTATATATATTTCCATTTAATCGTACAGTTCATATCAGTTATCTTCTGTAATAAATCTCAATAATCAGATTACAGTTCTTCCAAACCAAGCACAGGCTAATCGGCACGAAGCCAATCTCGGAAAACTCCCTTTCTTTTTTTTTTAACAACCCCCAGAGAGACTACTACAAAGAATACTTATGCGCTCATGGCATAGCTATTGTATGAGCTACTTTTCGCATGGATTCTGCGAGTATGAAAATAGAAAATTAGTAAACGTCATTCAAGGGTAGAATTGTATCTGAATAATTCATCGAATATAAAGAGATATTACAGGTTGTTCCTACCTTACTCCGTTTCGTCATGTCATGAGCAGCTACTGCATCTTTACTCAACCGAGATGTAAATTTCCAAATGAAATATGGCTCCTAGAGCTGGAAATTTTACCCCAGTGGGACACTTCTGAGGGACCAGTTGAACAAATATGTTAGTCTAGTGTGAAGAATGAAATCAATACCTGCTACTAGCCCGCTCCTCGTGAGTGCTCTTCGTAAGCAGATAAAGCTTCTGGTAATGCAAAACAAAGTTACCGCCATACACACGTTGAAGCCAAAAATGCTGTAGTGTTGCTCTGTTTTTATATGAATGTGTGGTGTCTGCTCTTTCGGACCTAATGTATTTCTCGTCTGCACAGATGTGGCGGAGTGTCCGCCGGTGGTTGTGCTGCTGCGGCAGCACTGAGGAGGAGGAGGAGAAGAGCGTCCAGCTGGAGGCGGAGGAGAAGAACGTCCAGCTGGAGGCGGAGGAGAAGAACGTTCAGCAGGGGGCGGAGGGCGCCCCTCCAGACCCAGAGGCGGTCATGCAGCAGGTGAGGGTCGCCGTTGTACGCCGCTCTAGAATGTTGGCAGTGTTTGGGGGCAGCCAGACTGTACAGAAGTTTTGCCAATGTGTGGAGGCACCGAAAACACGCCACACTGCCATGCCTAGTACGACGTAGGAAACCCTTTCGCATTCAAAACAGCATCCAGTCGTCTCGGAATGGATAAATGCACCTCCTGTACTGTTTCAAGGGAAACTTATACAATTTTTCCATCAAAATAGTGGCAACTTCAGGTAGCAATGATGCTTGTGGATAGCGTTCATGGAAACTTTTCTCCAAAGAAGCCCACAAAGGCTCAGTAATATGGAGATCTGGTGACTGTGGTGGCCATTGAAGATGAGACGGTTCATCCTGGTGCTCACAAAAACAGTCTTGAGCTCTGTGGGCTGTATGTACAGGGGCCCTGTCTTTTTGGAACACAGCATCAAAATTGGGGAAAAAACATTGTACCACGGATTGATCAGCGAAAATGGTCACATAAACCTTGGTAGTAATAAGAGAGTGGAGAGTAACCATACTACCCATGGAATATCACGATATGGGTACCATGTTTCACTCTTGGGACATGTGCTCGGCTAGAAGATGTGAAACATAGCTCATCCAATCAAATGAGTTTCTTCCATTGCTCTACAGTCCAGGTTTTCTAGATTTGGCACCATGTTGCAGGAATTTGCGAAATTCAAACACTTCCATCAGATCGTTACAGGGTATAGCGTGATCCACCGAATCAGACCACTCGTTTCCAGTCGTCCATTGTTCTGTGGCATCGATCTATACTCCACATGAACCGTCGCTTAGCACTGATTACAGAAATTTGAGGCTTATGAGGAGCTGTTTCACCATTGTGTCCCATTCCTTTTAAACTCTCTACGCACAGCCGTTGTGTTTGCTGGGCCACTGATAGCAGTCTGGAATGCACGAGTCATTCCTTCTGCTGATTTCAGGCGATTATTTACAACCTCCTTCCACAGAGACCGGTAGTCCCCATCCGTCAGTACGCGAAGTCTGCTTGGTGCTGGTTTTGCTGTGGATATTCCTTCACGTTTCCACTTGACGACCACTTCACCCACTCTCGATTTGGGCAGCTTTAGAAGGGTTGAAACGTCGCTAATGGATGTGACTCTGGTGGCGAGTGGAAGTGGGCAGAACTGGGTTCTCCGTGCTACTGGGAAGCATCACGAATAGTCAACGCTCTATTGACCTGAGAAGTCTGAATAGAAATTGAGAAGAAAGTGCAAACACGCATTGCTAAGTGAGATAGTTCAGTTTTGAAAAGGCATATAACTTTTACAATTCCACAGAAATTTTTTCATGTTGTATCTATTAACAGAGGTAAGGTTAGCTACTATGAAGCTAATAAACCCTTTTGTCTACAGGAGTGGGAGAAGTTCGTGCAAGAGTTCTATGCAGCATATAGTAGACTGGCTGACGAACTGTCCCTAACTTCCTCAGAGGTGAGTACCACTAAGTCTCTAGACATCTCTCGTAATTCATCGCAAAAGATTCTAACTGCATGTGTACTACTTACAATTCATCCATAGCAGATAAGAGTGCCATAAAATCTGTTAATGTTAAATCCAGAAGCAAAGTTAGATGTTATTTACTATGTAGCTGATTAAGTATTTTGTCCGCAGGAACGAGAGCAGTTTATAGATGAATGCTTTGGCATGTACTGCAGGATAATGGAGGAGGAGCTGCTGGAATCAATAAGGGTGAGTACTACACACTCTGTAGACTTTAGTATTAACTGAAGGTTGCATATTCTAGGTAGATGCGCACTTCTTAGCTATCGTCCACAGAAAATGACAGTGGTGTAGGAATTCATTTCTTCAGTCTCTAGCCCCACACTTAACCAAAAACGTTACGTGACCTGCCATTGTGGATAGTTACTTTTGAGACCTTTTCTTGTTTGTGAGGCGGTTGGGTATATACATTTCTTGATGCAACAGCTAGTAATCTTTATTGGGCTAGAGACACAGTTGTCTGGGACTATAGCTATTTGTGCTTCAGAATGTTACTGCGAGGAAGGAGAGGTTCGGGAGACAAAGACACTTTGTAATATAGCAGTATATCACGATTCAGTGCAAGCGGTTGAAGAGTTACATGTACAAAGACAGAAGCGGGGTCATGGTTGTAAAAACTGTCGAAAGATTGTGTTATGGGAAGAAGCAAACTGTGGTCAAACACATTCGCTTGAGTACAGAATATGTCAGCACCAGTGAATCTTACAGTTACGCCAAAAACTGAGCGTTATCAGGTGTCATGAGTGTTGACGTTGTCTTGCAGGCTACGGCGGGCGCACCCCTCGCCACCACGCCCCCAGCCTCCAAGTCTTTGGAGGCGCCGCACCGGAAGGGGAAGCGACGTCAGCGTCGTCGTGGCTGGCCCTCTCCTGCCCCCAGCAGCTCCTCCTCCAGCAGCGGGGAGGCTCCGCGCCGCAGGTGGAGGCCGAGTCGGCGCTGCCGCAGGAGGAAGCTGCGCGTGCGTCATCGCGGCCGGCCCACTGCCGCCCCCAGCAGCTCCTCGTCCGCCTCCGGCAGCAGCGAGGAGTTGCGGCGCGAGAGGCGGAGGCCCAGCCGCCGGTGTCGCGCCTGTGTCCGCACCAGGGGGGGCCGCGCAGCTGTCGGGAACACACGGGGGCGGTCTGCGCCGTAGCTACAGACTATGTTCACGAAGACCTTTTAAATAAACGACTCTTTGTGGTCTTTCTGGGCACTCTGTTGTTGTTCTTGTAGTTTCAAACATTGGTACACGTCACAACGATGATCGATATTACGAATCTGTCAAGAAACCTTTCGTGAGAATCCACTGTATAAAGGCCAGACCCTGCTGGAGTATTCCATGAAGAAATGTTAGCAGCAGCAACATGTTTGTAGCAGAGACACACTCTGTTGGAGTATGCCTCTTGCCTTGTGGCACGGTTCACTCATGTCCAACTTTCCCAGTTGACGCTTGAATGTCGGTTCGCTTGAAGGTCGGTTTCAAAAGGAACATTCTACATTTGAAAATTAATGGGAACACTAGGGCTGCCATGGAAACACCCCTGTGGCAGTTCATGTCAGGCATCACGTCACGGTCTCTTGACATCAAACCTTCCCGCAGTGGCTGCCGCTCCAAGTGTTAGTGCAGCTGATTGCAGGGCGTGCCGAGTGTGGTTCAAAATGGCTCTGAGCACTATGGGACTTAACTTCTGAGGTCATCAGTCCCCTAGAACTTAGAACTACTTAAACCTAACTAACCTAAGGACATCACACACATCCGTGCCCGAGGCAGGATCCGTGCCCGTAGCGGTCGCGCGGTTCCAGACTGTAGCGCCTAGAACCGCTCGTCCACACCGGCCGTGCCGAGTGTGACAAGGGTGTAATCCCTCTTGCACGAATTGCAGGTAAAGCACTAGAACGGACGTGCTGGCCACCATCAAATACTTCTCTTTTGACTTCAATAAAACCTTTTTGGCAAAATAAAATAAATTTTCAAGCCTTAGAATCAGATAGCTGCGCTCGGCGACGGACTGTAATTCTCTACACCATTCATCACAATTAGTGTCATGCATCAACATTACTTAACCCATTGCGCGAAATTTTAAGAGTTTACTGCAGTAAAAACGTTCTATTTGGTTCATTTTAGGTCATACATTGCTGTAAATGGAATTTAGCTAACATATGGAAATTGTATTAACAATGAAGGCAGAAAGATAGCTGCCTCCATTCTCAAGATAATGGTTTGAATGTCTATGGGAGGATTGTCCATTTCGCCCCTTTTTCTGCATCTGTAACATCAATAACCTGCATGTAACGCCATTGGTATTTCATAAACTGTTCAAGATATCATAATGATGAGTTTTTTTTTACAAACTATAGAATCAAAAGAACGCATTTTGTCACACAACTAACACTCAAAACTTTTTTTCTTTATAGAGATATGGAACTAACTCTAGTTTTTTTCTATTGGAACAATGTACTTTTTTCAATAGCATTTAATATCTCATCGAAGAAGAATACAGTGGCGTAGAACATTTTAACATGTTCTATGTGGGCTGCTGAACTCTAATTAGAACCTTTTACTTGTTATGTCTCAAGATGTAATCGCTAAGTACCTACGTGTTATAACTCTGAGTTTGCATGGAGGCCTTCTGTTTCTTCGCAACTTTCAGAATACTTTATAGCTATATGCAAAGAAGCAGCTTGGCAGGTAGTCTTTCTAGCATCACTACTGGAATGGTCTTTCGACCAGGCACCTGATACTTTACTTCACTTTCTTTTACTGAAGATCCACACATCTAGGATGGCATCATCCTGTGATGACAAGTACGAGATAAAATAACCTGTCATCATCTTCAGCGTCCACTAGTCCTGGACAAGGATACAGCATAGAAGATGAGCATTGCCACTGATCGAAGTCTGATTAATAGTTATTTCGGGCCGCAGCTCCTGAAAAACCAAGAATTAGAATAAAATAGTAAGGGTAAATGTCACTACGGTTGACGGAAGTCTGTAAATATGGTTTAAGAATATAGTAAATAAAGAAGACAGAATCGTGACAACATACTGATGACAAAACTTTGAAATATGCAGGAAAAGTGTGAAGTAATTGTGGTACCTTTTAAGTAAAATTTCACACAACGCCTTGCCGGAGCAAGGGGGAAGTAGAAGCAACAGGGAAAAGAAGATTACGGCTTTAAGCGCCCGACTAGTATTAAGGGAATCATTTTAAAACAGTATACATAGAGCGTCCTCATGCAGGATGAGCGAACGGGCTCCAAGAAAAGAAAAATTTTTGGCTTACAATAAAACTGTTACCCAAAAATCAGTCAAAATCATGCCTATGGTACTACATGATGGCTCTAACGACTGTTAATTAACGCTGTGTGTTGTATGGTCATAAAATAAGCCACTTTCAGATCAATCGCAGTGTTTGATGCCAGCGTCTGTGCATATCGTCGTTGCCCGGTTCATTACATGACTATACTGTGACGAATGCAGCAGTTGGTACACACGTGGCTTACTGGTTCCTCCTGCAGTTTTCTTGTGTAGAGCTTGCTGGCGATCTTCACAGTGTATCTGTTAGATGTTGTGTGGCGTAGCAGGGCATAGTGTTGGTTAGGCCGTAAACAAAATGACTGTGAGTATGAGATTACTTGAACCAGAGACACATCGGATGTGGAAACTGGATGCTTGACGCTCTGCACGGGACTCTCAAAGAACTGCAAGATGGATTCATTGTACCTATACAGACAACACGCTTCGTATACGCAGTGGTGACACAACTCGAGCTCTGTTAACAAGCACACAGCCCAAACATCTGACTCAAATAGGATGCAGCATTACACTGATTTTCTGAAGAAAATTCTTCCCATCATTTTGTCCTGAGTTGACCCAGTTCAAGTAAGATGTGAAAGAGACACAATTTTCTTGCAATTTGCAAGCACTTGTCAAAGGCCCATATTTATCGTATGAAGCCAGCTTCAATGAAAATCACACGTCGGAGAAGGAACTGCTTCCTTTTCGTCAAGTTCTAGTAAACACACTGAAATTCAGCCAGTGATAATAGGTCCTAATAGGAAACGCTCAAGAAGTGATGTACCCTACGGTCATAAACTGCATACTTTGTATTTTTCTGATCGCAAACCGTTATCTTGATACTCTTTTGCCCACAGAACAATGCTTACGAGCAGCCACCAATGTTCTGCAGTGCAAAGTTAACTTGTATTATCAGTGCAGTTGTGTAGTGTATGTTGTGTGTCTAACCGAGGCGCTCACACTGTGCACATAATGTCACTTTACCGCAAAATCTGTTGTCAGGAAGGCAAGTTGATCGCCAGATTGGCGTACACATAGCAACATTATTTGAACATACGAAAAGTCCCATGAAGTAGAAAACAATGAACATCTGCCTCATAGTGGTCCTATGCTATCAAGAGGGTGCTAACTGATGTCTCCTACCTATAAATTATGGCTCATAGGTGCACTGAGGAGAATTCAGGAGAACTGCACACAACCTCTTTGGAGGCATCTGGGAGTGGAGAGTCGTCACAAGGCAGTACACAATTGTCTCCACATGATCAGCTTGGCCTCTGTCTGTCCATTACAAACTAGAGCACACATCATCCTCACCCTCCCCAGGATCATGGTGAGGGAGTAATGCGGGCAAAGGAACTCCAGGTCTGTATTGTTTGTCTCCTGATGATCATGGCAGTGGAGAGTGGAAGTATCCAGGTTCCAGCATGCATGTCAGGCATGCAGTTGCCCAGACTGAGGTGGGTCAGTCATGTTTTGAGTCAGTACCGTCCACAGAGGTCAGACGCCTCTTCTCGCTGATTTGAGGGCAGTGCACTACTGCAAAAGTAGCCTCCATCCTATTGTCCAGACCTTCCAAGGCAGTAACGCATGAACACACCTTTGTCCAGAAGGTGGGAATGCATCAAATGGAATAGCCTACGATATCCGCTGACATGAACCCTACTCAGCATGCGTACAGTGAGTTGCAACTTACAGTGTAAAGTCAGAGGACTCCTTCTCACACACAGGATGACCTCTGGAAGGAAGTCATCCAAGAGTGGGACAGGCTTCAGTAGCAACGTCTAACAGCATGTCGGCAGCATACCAAGGATGATCCGAGCATGTTACCATTCACCGAGTTTAGCAAAACTGCATTTTTTTTTTTTATTTCACAAACAAGTAATTTTGGACATAATGCTTTTAGTTTGGTTCTTCTTTTCTTTTCACTGCAAACTTACTTTGTTCTAGTTTCAGAACAGTTATTCTTTCATTCCCTGCGTCCCTTGAGTTCAAGAGCACACATGTACATAGATACACAAGCTGTTCAATACCATTTGTGAGCCCTTTATAACGGGAAGAGTTGCAAAAGTACTACTTCTTTTGTATTCACAAAATACAGTTGGCGTCCAACATACTGCAGAAAGCAATTACTGTTACTGAGGTGGGTTACTAATCAGGCACCACCTAAAGAGCTTCACCACAGGGAAAAGTGGCTATAAATACAAATTTAAGTCATAATTTATTAATAATTTTTGTACATGACTCAACCAGACTATGAAGATGAGGCCAGATTGTTAAACAGTTCTATCAGAGATATAACTTTTAACAACAGTCTAGTTTCTGATTCGACTGAATGATGATTATTTAAAGTAAAAGTACACCCAGTTCTCTTCTTCTTCTTCCTCTTCTTTTTTTTGTAATTGGGATCTCATCCCCCCACGACATATGAGATATATGGATGCAAATTTAAGAATATTTTTTAAACTCTATAAAAAGATGAATGTATCAGCCTGTTTACAAATAATAATGTTCTTTTCTTTGTTTAAAATTTAGAAAAGAAACTAGCAACCTGCCTCAGGTTTGCATGGGTTACATGAAGTGTGGCATAGCAGTAACAACTTAATAGCACCACTACCGTACAACTTCTCCGTCTATATTTACATACAGATACTCTGCAAGCCACCACATGGTGTGTGGAGGTGGGTGCCCTGCATCATTACTACTCATTTCATTAAAAAGTCTTCCAGCCACTGACATACCTGCAAACCTAAGCTGTATGCTCGTACGTGAAGTAGTTACAAAAATAAAAGCGCAGTAAATTAGCCACAGGGTGAATATACAGATACAATACAATATTGCAGTGCCTATTTTGTTCAGAAGTACAATGCAGTGTTCGTTCAGACATGTACGCATGTACGAAGGAAGAGGAACTGCAACGACTACATCCATTACGAAATATATTAAATGTATTTGAAGTTGTGAGTATGGACAGCGATCAGCTGTATAATGGAATGATGCCACTGAAAATTTGTTTTGGACCAGTACTCAAACTTGGATTCCTCGCTTATCATGAGCTGTGGCCTTACCATTAGCACAATTCATGACCAGATCCAAACTTCCATATGCCACCACCCATGTGTCTAAGACCTGCAATAGTAGCTTCATTATGTATGAGGTGTGTCAAGATTTTCTTTGCAACATGTGACAAACCTGCAGGCTTACGTAGGCACAATATCTTTGACCTTGGTCTATAAGCTGCTTCTAGTCCAAGCGGCACATTGATGCAACTGCTCAGTTGTGAGTTGTGCTGTAATAAGTTAACACGTGTTTGGGTCTCTCGTCACAGAAATGGAGCCATATAATATTGTGCAACGGTATGCCATTTATTTTTGTGTTAAATTGGGTGAAAATGTGACGACAACTTACGGTAAGCTTCAGAAGGCTTTTGGAGAGGAGGTTATGTCAAGAGCTCAAGTTTTTCGTTGGCATAAAATGTATAGTGAAGGCAGAACGAATGTTGACGATGAAGACCGCAGTGGACGACCACCAACCTCACGGACGGATGTCAACTTGGCAAGGGTGTGTGAACTCGTACGATCAGATCGAAGATTATCCGTGAAAATGATTGCAGAAGAAGTGAACATCAATCGAGAAACGGTTCGTCTAATAATAACTGAAGATCTTGGTATGAGAAAGATTTGTGCAAAAATGGTCCCCAAAAATCTCACACCACAACAACGAGAAACAAGCAAAAATGTGGCAGTCGATCTGTTAGAGCAAACAGAAATCAATCTAGAATTGTTGAGCCGTGTTGTCACTCGTGATGGAAGTTGGTTTTTTCAGTACGATCCAGAGACAAAACGCCAATGTTCGCAATGGTGCTCAAAGGGACCACCCAGACCAAAAGAAGCTCGCATGTCGAAGTCAAAAGTGAAATGCATGCTTGTGTGCTTCTTTGATTCCTAGGAAATTGTTCATAAAGCGTGGGTGCCTCCTGGACTAACAGTTAACCAATATTAATACAAAGAAATTTTAGAGCCGGCCGGAGTGGCCGTGCGGTTCTAGGTGCTACAGTCTGGAGCCGAGCGACCGCTACAGTCGCAGGTTCGAAACCTGCCTCGGGCATGGGTGTGTGTGATGTCCTTAGGTTAGTTAGGTTTAATTAATTCTAAGTTCTAGGCGACTGATGACCTCAGAAGTTAAGTCGCATAGTGTTCAGAGCCATTTGAACCATTTTGATATTTTAGAAAGACTTCGTAAAAGAGTTCTTCGTGTCCATGCCAACACTGCTGATAATTGGATTCTGCATCACGATAATGCGGCATCCCATACTGCTCTGTCAGTACAGCAATTTTTAAACTAAAAACAAATTTCAATACTACCACAGCCACCTTATTCACCATATATCGCTCCATGCGACTATTTTCTATTTCCAAGAGTCAAAACGGCGGTCAAGGGACACCATTTTCAAACAACAAAAGATTTCCAAAAAGCTGTGACGAGGGTCCTGGAGGATATTACAGAAGATGAGTTACAGAAATGTCAGAAGCGCTGGAAAATGTGTGCGCAATCAGAAGGGATCTACTTTGAAGGAGACAACACTAAACTTGACTAAAACGGTAAGCAACATTTTTTTTTCACATCAGTCTCATTACTTTATTGTCACACCTCATATATCCCTGTACAAATGAAACATTTTAATTTAAAGTCGGTTGCCTGGCGTCTGTGAATAAATACGATATTGCAGTGGCCGTGTTTTTCAGAAGTACGGCGTAGTTTTCTTTCCTGTTCGCTCTCAAATAGAGCGTTGGGAAAATGACCGTCTATGTTCCTCTGTATGAACCCTTATTTCACTTATCTTCATGGTCGTTACACGAAATTTACGTTTAAAGCAGCAGAATTGTTTTTCAGTCAGCCTCAAATGCTGGTTTTCTAAATTTTCTCAATAGGGCTCCTTGAGAATAATGTTACCTTCGCTCTAGTGATCCCCATTTGAGTTCCCGAAGCATTTCCATAAAACTACCCATACTCAAAAATGGGTTGCATTAGTCTCCTATATGCGGCCTCCTTTACAGATGAGTTATACTTTCCTAAAATTCTCACAGTAAACCGAAGTCGACCATTCACCTTCCCTGCTGTCATTCTAACATGCTCATTCCATTTCACACTGCTTTGCAACATTACGTCTAGATATTTAATCGATGTGACTGTGTCAAGCAGGACACTACTACTGCTGTACATTATGGGTTTGTTTTCCTACTCATCTGCCTTAACTTACATTTTGTCTACATTTAGATCTCACTGCCACTCGTCAGACCAACTAGAAATTTTACCTAACTTATCTTGTATCTCCCTACAATCACTCAACGACAACAAGTCTGTTACACCACAGTTTCATCAGCAAACAACCACAGATTGCAGCTTATCGTGTCCAGGAGATCATTTATGTACATAAAAAATAAAAGCGGTGCTATCACAATTCCCTGGGGCACTTCTGATGATACCCTTGTCTCTGATCAACACTCGCCACGAAGGACAACGTACCGGGATCTGTTACATAAAAAGTCTTCGAGCTACTCTTATACCTGGTGACCTAAGTCATATGCTTGAACCTTCATCATCAGTCAGCAGTGGGGCATCGTGTCAAATGCTTTATGGAAATCTAGGAGTATGGAATCTGCCTGTTGCCTTCATCTATGGTTCGCAGGCTCCAACGTGTCAAAAGGGCATCCTGAGTTTCGCATGAGTGATGCTTCCTGAAACTGTGCTGATTTGTAGGCACAATCTTTCCCTCTCAAGGATATTTATATTCAAACTGAGAATATGTTCAAGGATTCTGCAGCAAACCAATGTTAAAGATATTGGTTTGCAATTTTACAGGGCATTTCTCCTTCAGTTCTTATATGCTGGAGGCACCTGTACTTTTTCCAGTCACTTGGGACTTTGAGGCTAATGCAAGCTAATTAAAGGGTCAATACTGTAAAGTACTCTTTGTTAAACAGCACTGGAATTCCATCAGGACCTGGCGACTTATTCATTTCCAACTCGTTCAGTTGATTCTCTACACCAGCAATGCTTATTACTATTTCATCCATATGGGAATCTGTGCGATAGTCAAATGATGGAACGTTTGTACGCTTCCCCTACATGAACAATTTCTTAAATCTGAAATTTAAAACTTCAGCTTTACTTTTGCTACCTGCCACACTAGACTTGTCAACGAGTGACTGGATAGAAGCCTTAGACCCACTTAGTGATTTTACGTGTGTCCAGAATTTTTTTGGATTTTTGGCATGATCTTCTGCTAAGTTGTGAAGGTGACAGTAGTTGTAAGCTTCGCTCATCGATCTTTTTACAGAATCACAAATTTCTATTAACTTTCGCCTACCATAATTTGCACATTCTCTTTTGAACCGAGAGTGAAGCTGCCTTTGCTTCCTCCTTAGCATATTTCAAATTTGATTGTTAACCACAGTGGGTGTTTTCTGTCCTTCTTCCACTTATTCTGCACAAAATTCTCCAGAATATGATTTACAGTTCGTGTAAACTTTGCCTTTAATTCCTCTACATTCGTCCCACTGGAACTAAGTGATGTCAATTCATTGTGTAAGTGGGATGCTAATGACTGCCTGTCTGCTCTTTCTAGCAGAAATACTCTCCTAGACCCCTTGTCTGATTTGCGCCTTGGGCGCTAATACCTGTCTCTGTACTGACACAGCTGATAACCTTGTCGTTAAGGGCCTGTAAGCTCCTAATCTGACGCTGTTGATTAGGTTACACCAGTTGGTAGCTATGAGGTCCAAAATGGCTCCAAAACCATTACAACTGAATCGGGTGACTGGTAGAAACATCCAAACATCAACTTGATTTCACCTAGAACTGTTACACGACGACTTCAGTGTCACACTCAAATTCGACCTTTGTAGAGGCAATATTTTTGTCAACTGTAGTAAAGACACCGTCTCCTGTAGCATGTCATTTGTTTGCTAAATATCTCAGGGGTTTCTGCTTTGGGTTTCAGACAGCTTTCAGATCCAAAACTAATTTGAGTAGGAGTAGTTTCCTGGAGGGCAGTGAATTCAGGAGCTTCATTACGAATACTTTGATAATTTACTGATAAAATTTTGACAGTCAATCTGTCCTCACTCTGAACACGATCTGTTTTCACTATCTGCAAATCATCTGGTATGTGTCCATCGCCTAGCCTAAAAAAAACCATGTGCACTTCACAAACACTCTGCTTCCTGATGATTTGCTTCCCTTGTGTAGTGCACCTCTTACCTATCAAGGAGAGTCCTACGGTCTCCCATTGAATAACGTGAGTCCAGAAATCATCAGCCAAGCCCATCACAGAGTCAACAAATCCTTTTTTTGAGATCCTCCACACAGTTTCAATGCAAAGGACCCCAATCAACTCTAGACACAATGCTGCAAGTTGAGAGCTATGCCTGCACCCAACGCTTGACAGCAGCAGCTTTCACCATCTCAACTAGCTGCCTGTATGATCTGGGGATGGCCTTGGAACCAAAGCAACAACCATTGTTGGTGCTGATGTGAGCCACAATTTTCAGAGGACTGCACCCTGCATGCTCGATAGCTGCAGGCAAGGCCTTCTCCACATCTCTGATGAAGTCCTCAGCAGATATGCTTAGCGTAAATTGGCTTTCTTTCCAGCCCTGAATGCTGTCTGCCTAAGGGTCTCCATAACACACTTCAATAACTAGTAAACCCCTCCCCCTGTGTGCCTATTCAGGTCCTGCTGAAGGAGCAGCTACCTGTCTACTCGCACGGTGAATAGGCGAGGGCAGTTGACCAGCCTCCACACTGGCCCTCTACCTTGAGCAAAGCAAACGTGTTACCACCCACCACTCATCCTCCTGCAAGGCCCAATCCACTGTGCTGGGTACATTCAAATGATTGGAGCTATGTGCAACGGG
This sequence comes from Schistocerca americana, assembly GCF_021461395.2. NCBI lineage: Eukaryota > Metazoa > Arthropoda > Insecta > Orthoptera > Acrididae > Schistocerca > Schistocerca americana. The sequence goes on from NC_060124.1 coordinate 530,294,224, forward strand.
ATACATGGCACAAATGCTACATCTTCCGTATTTAAATGATATTCAGATTGACATTTGTGGCAACGATAGGAGCTACAAGATACCATGTAATTCAGTCTCCTACAGTAGTTCCTGAGATTAGACTTAATATTTTCAGAGAAAAACACAAAGGAGAACTTTAATTTATAAAATGTGTAGCAGAAGCAGACGTCTGTAGATGTATAGAATATGGTAATAATAGTTTTGTGTTGCCCAGTGCCATTGTCCAAGTCTTGCAATGAGATGCCAGTTCATGTCTGTATTGGTTACCATTAACTTGATTCATCAGAATGTGAGAGCAACACAAAATGTACAAATACCTGATCAGAAAACGACTATAGGTCACACAACTGTAAGAAAGGTGTCTCAGAGTGATTGGAGAAACGTCGCCACTGCAGGGAGTAGTGAATATCAAACGAACACTCTTGAGTGCACAGCTATAGCTCACACTGCATGTTCTGCTATTCACTGGAAGACAGTAATGGCACCAGTTTCACGGTGGTGACTGACTTTAATTCACCACACTGCAGCCATATTGAACTAAATATTTATATATTATACACACAAACCTGCCTCGAAAATCAGTCTACCTATTAATAAAAATCCTATCAAAATCACTATAGCAGTACCTCAAAATTAGAACAAGCACATAGACAGATATGTAGAGAAGAAAATAAGTGTTTTGACAGGCAAAGATAAAAAACAAACAAAAAAGACATTCAAAATGTAGTGAAAAGGATGGTGATATTCACCACTGAATTATCACAAAATAGCTGTAGGACCTGCATTGGGTAAAAATGTTGTGGAAGGAGGAGCAAGCATTGGATGTTGTGTAGGGAGGAAGAGCATAGGTGTAAATATATAAACAATTAGGTGGTATCTGGAAGTAGAGGTAGGTGGTAGGATAGATAGTGGGAAAGGAAAGATGAGTTTTGCGGGTCTGTGGACCTGTGGTATCAGGAGAGGAACAGATGGGGAGAAATAGGAAGGGAAGAGGTATGGGGAAGCTCTGATTTGGAGTGGAATAGGTGGGGAAGAGTTCTAGTTGACAGGATGGATAAATATTGGAGCAGATTTCATTTTCTGGAAGAGGTATAGGATATGGAGTGTGTGTAGATGTAGGCATGGTGTGATATGTTTGTGAAGGCTTGGTAGCACACCAAGATTAATGATCAGATGAGAAACATTAGGGTTCTTGGAATCAAGTTTGCCGATAGTGAAGGATATGCAGAGGTGCTGAATGTGGGTGAGGAGGGGTGGGAAATTAATGCTGGTAGAGGATCCATGTGTAGGACGGTAAATGTATGCAGGCAATAAGACAGAGTGCTAGGTATTCAAGATTTTGGAGGGGCTCATAGAACTTTGTAGGGGCGGGTATTCATGCAACATTTACATAGGAGAGAATGGGTTGCATCAAGGTTGTGTACGTGTGGAGGATATTGGAAGGGTGAAATCCCAAAATTTGGCCAGTTATTATGAGGTTGCCAAGAAAGTAATGCACCACATTTTTTTCTTTAACAATTATTTATTGAAAATAATGAGAATTACACAAATGAAAGAATGGTGTTTTATCTATACACCCTTTTTTTCCACGAAATTTCCATCCCATTCTATGGTCTTCCTACAGCATGACACAGGGTTGTGTGTATGCCCTGTCGATACCAATTCTTGTTCTGGTGGCAGAGCTATTGCTTCACTGAGTGAATCAACTCACTGTCCTCAAAATATCTTCCAAGAATTGCATCCTTTAAAGGCCCAAACAAGTGGAAGTCGAGGGGGCTAGGTTAGGGCTGTAGGATGGATGGGGTAATACTGTCAAATCCTGTTTCGCAATGCACTCAATGGTTCTCAGACTTGTGTGGGGCCAAGTATTACTGTTTTGCAGCAAAACATATCCTGGATTGCTGTGGCGCCAAAGTCACCAGAAGCGCATCTTCAGTTTTGTTAATGTGTTGACATATGCTTCTGAATTAATGGTACTACCTCTTTGCATCACATCAATGAGATTCACAACTTCATAGTCCCAGAACACAGTGATCATAACATTACCAGCAGAAGCAGTTGCTTTGAACTTTTTCTTCTTTGGGAGTGGGAATGGCACCATTTCATTGACTGTTGTTTTGTTTCTGGCTCAAAATGGTGAAGCCAGGTTTCATCGCCTGTCACAGTCTGTGACAAGAAGTCCTCCCCCTAAGCTTCAAAATGTTGCAACAAATCAAGACAAATGTTTTTTCTGCGCAGGTTGTGATCCACTGTTAGACACGACAGGACCCATCTTGCACACACTTTTGAATATCCAAGAATGTGGATAATTGCATCCACACTTACTTTGCTGACTGACAGATGCAGTGCCAACTGCCAAGTCATACTGTGTCTGTCCTCGCAAATGATAACTTCAGCTTGCTGCAACATGTCAGGTGTGACAGTCATGGACGGTCTTCCCAACCGCTGAAAATCATGTAGCTCTGCCAAACTGCCTTCTGATGACCTCACCCTCTGTGCCCAGCAACTACCTGTACTTTGGTCATCTCCATAGACTTTGCACAAATGTTAGTGAATATTCCCCACAGTTTTTTCTCCCCAGTGACAAATTCAATGACGGCACGTTGCTGGTAACTACATCACCTACAGACGCCATTGTGAAACTGTCTTGCAGTCACACTATACGTCAGAAGCGATGGAAATTTGGTGTGTTCACGTAGGAGACGTCAAATAGTACATACATAACGTTTCGCATTCTTAGCATTGTTTTTGACTGAGAAAAAAATGTGGTGCATTACTTTCTGCACAGCCCTCATAGTTTTAGTCTGTTGTGGACTTGCTCTTGAACGGTTAGTAGATGGGGGGTTTCCATGCTCAACGGCATTCCAATGTTAGTCCAAGGTGTTTTAATGTGCTAGTTAATTGGACAGGCAGAACAGTTGTATAGGTGGTCAGGTGTAAATCACGGTTTCTCCTTTAATTCTTGCCTGAGTTTCAAAATGGTTCATCTTGAGGGACCATTGGTTACACCAGGAGGTAAAGTGACTGAAATGAATTTCGAGGGATCATTGAGATTTCTAGATCATAGGGAAGAGGGATAAGTAAGTGGTGTCATCAACATGCTGAAGGAGGTGGACTGGTGGAAGTGTTTTGCGATTTTTAGCACTGTAGAAGCGATAAATGAGAACAGAAAGGCTGGATCCTCAGGGGACACCTGCAGTAGGATGGAAGGTTTTGGTGCTTGCATTGTTAATAGTGACCAATTATGGGTGATTAGACAGGAAGAAGGTAAAGAAAGCAGACATAGGTAACTGGAAGTGCACCAATATAGAGTTTATGTGTGTTTGTGGCCAAGGGGCACTCAATGACCGGTTTATCAGCGCCATACATCTAGAGTTAAAAGTGAGACTGGAATGACATACACAATCAGGCTTTCTCCAGGTCGAGGGAGAAAAAACTGCTGATTTTTGGGTGTCGAGTTGGTGGGACAGGAGATGAGTGAGATACAGGAGTTGATCATCACAAGAGAATCTGGGTCAGTAACCAGTCTGCTTAACAGGAAGGAGGTTGTGTTTATGAATATACTGGGAGAGGGTAGATTCGAATATCCTGCTGGTACTGAGATGACGTGGATGGGGTGGTAAGAGGTGGCGTCAGTAGGTAATTTGTGCAGTTTGAAGGAATGTTGGATATTGTCAGTTTTCCACAGTTCAGGATGCTAACTTGTGGATGATACAGTATTATAAAGCATTGCAAAGAGGACAAGAAAGGAGAGAGGACGTTCTTTTAGTTGTTGATAGGTAATACGATCATGAGCATTGAGAGCATTGCATTTTTTGTGAAGTATCTGTTTCATGTTGTGTGTTGTGATACGTGTATTTAATTCTGTTTGTAGTACTCCTATGACGTTGAAGTAGTGGAAGCTGGGGGCTGGGGATGGGACAGTGGATTTGTGTGTTCGAGAATGGTAGAGAACAAGGAGTAATCAAAATGCGGTTTGTAAGGGATGGAGAAGATACCAGAGAATTAGGATGCAAAATGATCAGCAATGCTCTGTTTGTTACAATGCGTATTGCAGCCCTCAAAATGAGTGTTATTGTGAGGGAAGGTGATTAAAATTTAGTCCTCTAACGTTACTGAAATGCTGCTGTATAGACAGGGGCTTTACACGACATTAAAAGTAGATGCTGGCACTTTTTCTAAAAAAATAAATCTCAACTGAATTAATTTTGTTATTATTCTAATATTATAGAGAGCAAGAAAAATGACATGCTTACATGATGCAAGATGCAAGAAGAAAGGTGAAGATTATGTTATGTTTTCTGGCTCAATTTAAAAAAAAAGTGAAGAATGAAATAGGATACAATTCAGTCTCTGATTCTGACAAGGGAACCTCCCATCGCACCCCCCTCAGATTTAGTTATAAGCTCGCACAGTGGATAGGCCTTGAAAAACTGAACACATATCAATCGAGAAAACAGGAAGAAGTTGTGTGGAACTATGAAAAAAATAAGCAAAATATACAAACTGAGTAGTCCTTGTGCAAGACAGGCAACATCAAGGATATGGCGAACTTAGGAGCGGCGTGGTCCCGTGGTTAGCGTGAGCAGCTGCGGAGGGAGAGGTTCTTGGTTCGAGTCTTCCCTCGGGTGAGATAATTTTATTCTTTATTTTCGCAAAGTTGTGATCTGTCCGTTCGTTCATTGACGTCTCTATTCACTGTAATAAGTTTAGTGTCTGTGTTTTGCGACCGCACCGCAAAACTGTGCGATGAGTAGACGAAAGGACGTGGCTCTCCAATGGGAACCGAAAACATTTGATCGCAAGGTCATAGGTCAACCGATTCCCCGACGTGGAAAACACGTCTGATATATTCTATACGAGACTGCTGACGGCATGTGCGCCACATGACAGGAAAACGTTGTCGACCCACCTGACTTGTACACTTGGCGAATGGGTAAAAAAGTTTCTTCTACCTTGCCCGATTTAGGTTTTCTTGTGGATGTGATAATCACTCCCAAAAAAGTGATGAAAACATAAGAATTTGTCACATAAATTGCAACGAATGAATGCAACAGTTTCGCAGTCGCACCGTTTTCCTTGTGCTCTGTCAAAACATATGTTTTTACCTCTTTCAATTTTTTCCGCGTGTAGACCGTCAAATCCTGCATATGTCCAAGCAAATCTGAACATGTCCTGGAATTTTGGAGAGCGAAGTTGATTTTGTGTAAGTGCTTGAACTTTGATAATTGTCTGAAAATAAAAAATTAATATTTTCGTTGCCAGGAAGACTTAAACCAAGGACCTTTCGTTCTGCAGCTGCTCACGCTAACCACGGGACCACGGCGTTGTTGAGTCAATATACACATTTATATTGCATATGTTGCACATGGACTACTCAGTTTGTATATTTTGCTCATTTTTTTCATAGTTCCACACAATTTCTTCCTGTTTTCTCGATTAATCTGTGTACAGTTTTTCAAGGCCTATCCACTGTGCCACCTTATAACTAAATCTGAGGGGGGTGCGATGGGGAGGTTCCCTTGTGAGAGTAAATTCAGTGTCAGTACATAACAGTAATAGTTACATAGCTACATTTAATCAGTTAGGAAGTGGCTTTATCAACAAGTGTTTGGGATGTTTTGTGAATAGTATTTTACAATTAATCCAAATGATGTGATGTTTTTACTGTGACATTCAGTTGACAGGATAACTATTACATACTATTTAGCCCTTTGGTAGTAAAGCATGAGGTGTTATGGCTTAGTGTGAATGGTTGAAATTTTGATTGAACTCAGGACTATTTAGATCACCATTTGCACCTACCCCCCACCCACCTCATTTGGGCATAATTGACAGGAAACCTAAGAACACCATGATGCGACCTTCAAACGTTAACTTTAAAAGTAACAGAAGTGATTTTATTCTACAAGAATGAAGTAACACTGGCTGTCCAGTGTGTGGAGGAGTACCGTCTTGTATAAAAGTGGTCCCCACACATTCATGCTGGTGAAGGTCTGAAGTGAAGTTAGTGCTCCATAGACTCTCATAGCATTTACCATGGATGGTACAGGTAACAGAAGCCGCAGGACCCATCTCCTCGAAAAAATATGGCTATACGATAAACAACGCTGTCAACCACACCACACAGTTACCTTTGCGGAATGAAGTGGTACCAATTGATGTACGGGTGCATTTTCAGCTGTCCATATTCTACAATTCTGTGTTTTTACACGTCTTTGGAGATCTAAAATTCCATACAAGCAAGAAATTCTAGAGCAAACATTTATCTTACTGGAAGGTCAGTATTAAGCAACTCCTGAGCATATGTATGGAGAGCAATACAGGAAATTTATGCACTGTGCTAACAGGTATGCCCAAAGTTCAGCCAATTGTTTGCACACCACAACTCAACTCTTCCTGCAAAGCTGTAGCCAAATCCTCTACTGACATCAGATCAGTTGTTTTCCTCCCTCTGCCTCAATGCACCTGTCTTTCTGAACTTCATTACCATTCTCTCCAGACCCTTGGAAGGCACTGGAACAACAACTTTTTTCATACCTCTGAGTGCCTGAAACTTCTTCAGATGTACTGGTACAGACTGACCATCCTTGTGAAAGAGCTTTGCCAGCAGCACGTGATCCTGCATTGAAATGGTCATGCCAAGCATCACAGATGCATGCAGAGGAACAGCCATGTACCCATCATCATTAATTTACCAGATTCTGCTGCTTACAGTGCCATCTAGTGATTGAATTTTTGTTAACTTTTTTTCCATAACACTTCCCCCTTCTTTGATAATATTCCATTGTAGTTTGACGTCATTCTGAGCAATAGTTCATTTTTAAAGTTTTATGAAACTGGAACTTTAATCGTAATCATCCTGTGTGATAGAAAAAATGTATAGCCTATATCCCTTTGAACGTTTATTTGAACATCTTGTAAAAATCTGAAGTAAATCAGTCAATAATTTTCCGATACTTTGGTAACAGCATAAACAATCTCTTATGTTTATAAAGTATTGTAGATGATATAGTAGATAACGTTGGAAGTTCCATGAGGCTTTTTGCAGATGGCACTGTTATACACAGAGAAGTTGGAATGCTAGAAAATCAGAGTAAAATGCACAGAGACCTTAAGGGGATTGACACCTGGCACAGGGAGTGGCAGTTTACCCTCAACAAAAACAAGTGTAATATATTGTGAATAGATAGACAGAAATACCCATTATTGTATGATTAAATGGTTGCAGAACAATCATTGGAAGCAATTACTTCCATAAAGGAGTATCCGTATGGAGTAATTTGTATTGGAAATATGCAGTTGGCAGACTGAGATTTACTTGAAGAATGCTCGGGAAATGTAGTCCATCAATAAAGGAGCTAGCTTACAAAACAATCATTCAACCAATACTTGAATATTGCTAGCCAGTTTGGTGTTCATACCAGACAGGATTGACAAAGGAAATAGAGAAGGTCCAAAAAAAAAAAAGCAGCATGTTATGTTACAAATTCATTTAGTAAGCATCAAGGTGTCATGGAAATGCTCAGCCAACTACTGTGGCAGATGCTATAAGAAACACATTCTGTATTAGTGTTTGGATTACTGTTCAAATTCCATTAGAGTATATTCCTAGAAGACTCAGCCAATATATTGCTTCCTCTATATGCCACATATCTCACAAAAAGACCATTGAGATAACATTGTAGAGATGTCAGCCCACACAGAGGCTTAGCAGCTATCGTTCTTCCCTAGAACCATAGCTGTTTGAAACAGATAAAAGGAGGAAGAGACAGGGTACACAACTGTGTACCAACTGGGCAGAGCCGGTTTACGTTGGGAAATGACATAGCGGTAGTCATGGTAAACAGAAATACAGTCGCCAGTAAGCTTACTTATATTAGAAAATTTTATTTTACTTGATGAAGCGATAGCCATTTAAAGGAACAGGGCTCTTATTTTACTGATACTTGATTGAATTAGAGACGTTGAAAATTTGGTGCTGGACTGTGATTCGAATTCGTATCTCCTCTTTTAAGCATCTGAATCTCTCGGAATAGTATAGTTCAATCATTTCGTTCCTTTTCCCAAGACTGCAATCTTCTCTAGGTCTCCTCCAAAGGTAAGTATGTGGGTCCGAATAAAGATCCAATACAAAAATATTCATAATATCATCTCAAGCCCTATCAAGTGCGTACCGGCCTGCCAGTGAAAATTAACGTGCATTTTTAATGTCTGTTTATGTGTTGCCAACAATCGCATTAGGTGCCGTTATTTCTGGTCAAATACGCGCACATCTTACTGTTGGTGAGTAAGCAGCTGATACGTAAGCTATATTCGTGGATGCACGGTAGGTGTGCAGTTCGATTGTCGCTTAGGCACGAAAGTTGGTATCCTTATATTGGATTCAAATACCTAGCAGCTGGTAAGAAAAACCTATATGTAACATTTATTTTACTTAGTTAACAATCCGATTGTGTGTTGGGTTTGTATCTCCGTCACAGAACTCCACATCATGCACTTCATCTTTAAATGCATGCACACTTTGTTACTTCAGACATCTTTCGTGGTTAGTTAACAGGGAAGAAGGGTCCTGGTAGGAGTCCTGGTTTATTACAAAAGTTGTCTTTAATTGTCAAGTCTAGATTTGGTTACTGGAATTGGAAAAAGTTTCGGTAATTCATGACTCTTCATTGCTATTTCTCAATATGATATGATTAGATTAGATTACGACTAATTCTTGTTCCATAGATCATGAATACATTTCGTAATGATGTGGAACTTGTTATTTTAATGAAAGATTTCTTTAAATACCATGATTTAATTTCTGTACAACAATTTTTTACTCTCTCTCATTGTTTTTGATTTCTCTCTCTCTCTCTCTCTCTCTCTCTGCCACACACACACACACATTATTTTTTTAAATTTATATTTGTTTGTTGTGCTCGACTATCGGCGAGAGTACACTTACGAAAGAAATATAAAAACAACTATGAGAGTTACTGATTTATGATGCTTAGTTTGCAGTCACTTCTATTATTAGTAACTACGCTCCAGTCCCTAAACCTAGTCACAGAAATGCGAATCAGACGCATTACGTATTCCAGGCCGTAGCAGCCGCGACTTGGAGACGCCAGCTATGGTCACTTCCCAGCCCATTGTAGGATCACATTGGTTCGTCTTCTTGCTGTGGTACTGTAACTAAGATTTGGCAACAAGGAAGGGTATGTTTGGCAACTCTGTGAACGACGAGTTACTTCCTGGTGTGCACGGAAATAAGCGTCAAACTTCACTTGATTTTACCTGTCATTTCCATTGAATAATCTGAGTTATTATCGCTTGAGGTGTAATACAAGATTGAAAATTTAAGGTTTTCAGCCCAGAAAAGTCGTTGCACGTGGAAATCGCAACTAATCTCGTCCTTTAAGTAGCGGTTTACGAGTTCTGGTAACCATTCGCATCGTTAGACGAAGCTAAGACACACACCTCTACGTTAGCTCTTTGTTAACGTGCTGACCTATGAAAAAGCGTCCGTTATGGATCGCAGTTCCAGTCTTGCTAACTGTAACTCTTACTGTGGAAGAGCTTCAAGCAGTCAGGTCAAACTTCGATAAGGAAATCGCAAGAAAGTACTTTCGGCTAATAGTCCAATGGTGAAAAACTTACAATGCTGCACAACAGGTAACGGCTCTTTCTGCTGCTGGCAAGAAAATTTTGGGTTCTAGGAATATGTAACTTCATCTACGAAATGCCACATTTGTATACCCCTTGAGTATGTCACAGCATACCAATTAAACACAGACCCAATCTAAATGAGTAGTATTTTACTAATTCGTATCCATAGAGACACGCTTGTGTACAGATACTCAGTTTTATTAAAACAGACTATCGTCGTAAGGCTATCGTGGGTTTAATACAGTGCACAATTTTCGTAAGATTTCCTTTAGTGTTGTTAAAACAATACTAAACATGAGAGAGAAATTAATCATCAAGGATATATGCGAATTCTCTGATGTTATCTATAACAGTCTGACAATGCACATTCAGTTTATTGATTACATCATGTAGAAAACTTCTTCTGAGTTAAAGCTGTCAAACAAGGTTTGAAGAAGAATAAAATGCCACTACCAGACGACAGATAATGTAGAAAATACTTTTCTGACGTATTTTGGCACGATGCGCGCTACCAATACATAATACAAAACTTTCGAGATGCATCTGCTCCCTGGCTGTCTATTAAACCTGAAAAGAACAAAGTGTCGCAGAAGTTAGCTCTTTTTTTAACATGCCACTATTTTGGGTTGAGAAGTGAAGGGAATTATGTTCAAAGTTCCATTAGATTGATAACTTCAGCAGACAGCAGAATTGCGTTTTAAAAAACGTAGCAGTGAATGTACTCGAACTGGCGACATCTTATCTACAGTGCGCGACACTTACCATGAACTCAACAATTCCTCAAGAACTTCTGCGTTCCACTGCGCTGTGAGATAATGCATATGGACGGGACTAGACTTCTGAGAGACAAAGAGTTACAGCTTTTCTTTTGCACTGCACGACGTTTTCAACAAACAGAAAGCGCAATAGAGTAGCTCAAGTGGAAAGGAACACTTCCTATTTAAATTTCTGCATCCTACACTGTTGGCTGTTCTGTGAAGGTGGCAGTTACTGTGATTTTATTTCGGTGATTACAAAATAGAGTCGAATGTATGCACTGAGTAGCCGAGGCAGCTAGTTCATGGTGATTCTGTCAACCAAGTAAATGAATTTACTGAACATGCTGCAAATTTCTACAGGGAGCCTGTGTGTCAGAATGCTCAGCCAGTGTAGCACAACGGCGTTATGATAGAAAAATGAGTCACAGGGATGAGGATTTGGTGGTCTGTTGGACTGATGATAGGTTCGTATACCTATGGTCTGGGTTCGATTCCAACTCCTGCCAATGATTTTAGATAGGGAGAGACAGATTCCATTCCCTTCTGGCTACACCAAGTGAAGAAGATATAATGGCACTGTGGTCTGAAATTCACATTAAAATGATATTCCTTCTCTACCAAGTAGACGTTAGTTTGAACCACAATAAAGTCTGTAGTGGCGACATGTAGAAACTCTATCACCAGTAACCTTTCTTATACTAGTTATTTATGTCTAGTGACGAAACGAACGTTATGTAGGGTCACAGGACACTTATTCCATCTTTTATTCGAGCTTCTGTATGTCGATAAAATTGGTTCTGAACTGGGAATGCAACTCAGACCGCACCTAACGCGGAATTTGATCCCTTCGTGACAATACAGCTCGGCTGCAATTTGTTGTTTGTTCAGAACTGCAGATTCCTCAACATCTCCACATATTGTGCGTAAATGGGTTCGAATCCTGGTCCAGCACTAAAGATTTCATTATGTATTATCAAGCTCAGGCATGAGAACACCTATCTGCTGGTGGATAACAATTTTGATGTATAATATCTTTTCATTCGTTGTCAACACTAACGATATCTGACGTTTTTGACTCCCAGTGAGACACAGACCTATTTGCGAGCTCACTGTAAGTTCAAGATGTTATTCCGAGCTGCTGGTGGAGAAAAATTCGGTAGCTGACGTCTCTTTGTGTGTAGTCAACAACGATATGTGTGGGGCTCTATTCCCAGTCAGCACTGAACTCTTCGTCATATTATTTCTAGTTCAAACATTCTCACATGTCGCTGCTATTGCAACAAACCCATATTTAACGTTCGTTTTCTCTAGAATATAACAGCGATAGGAGCCGGGTTGGAGTTCTGGGAAGGAAAAAATTAATATTTCGTCTCGTCATTTCAGTTAAAACATCTAGTTACTGCCGAGAAAATCCGATATGTCACAGTCGATTGTGCTTCGATATCAATCCGATTAGGTTCTGTGTTCGAATCTCTGTCCAACACAAAGCTTTACCTCAAGGCATTTCAAGTAAGTTACTTGTGAAGAAGCAATATTTAAAATCTCTTGTAGTCTCGTAGTTCGTTAACAGGGACGGTAGATGCTGGGTAGGAATTCGCGTCCGTTAAAAATGTCTGCGTTATGTAATTTAAAGTTGATATTTGTTAACTGATACTGTCTAAAATCGAGGTATATCACTCTCTGTATGCATAATCAGGAATGACTGTTACTTTACGTCATTCACGAAATCTTTGCTTAGTCTGCATGACCTGGGTTTGAATCCATATGCAGAACGAGACGGTTCGTCGTGTCATTTGAAGTTCATACAGATTCTCAACTAGCTGCTCGTGAATAACTTAAATTTTTAATGTCATTTTGTGTTAAATAATAAGTACGGTATGTTACTTCCAACAGTATATCATGAATACGACGAACTTACTACGTGCATTACATATCTGACGTAATAATGAGAATGGTAAAGTTTCAGGTATGTCATTTATTGTAATAAATGTGAGCTTACAAGCCTTAAGGACAGTATTATCTGTGATAAGGTGTTCCCTGATATTTGTAGTACCGTGGTATTACTTTACATCTTGAGTTATTGCGATAAAGAGCAGTGTTTTCTAGTGGTGACTTGTTGGAACCATTTTATATAGTCAAACGACTGTACCAAGGAGCGATTTGAGGACCTGCTAGACAGCTGCGTTATGACGGTTGCATGCGAATCGGGCGAAATGCAATTCAGGTCGTTCGGATACTTTTGAGCACGACTGTACGTTTGTACATTGTGCTTCGGTTGTTCCAGTGTGACACATGTACCTTTGTGAACTTATCATTTCTGAGAACGCACGCTGTAACAGCGTGATTACCTGTAAATACCACATTAATGCAATAAATGCTCAAAACGATGTCCGTCAACCTCAGTACATTTGGCAATACGTGTAACGACATACCTCTCAACAGCGAGTAGTTCGCCTTCCGTAATGTTCGCACATGCATTGCCAATGCACTGACTCATGTTGTCAGGCGTTGTCGGTGGAACACGGTAGCAAAATATCCTTCAACGTTCCCCACAGAAAGAAATCCTGGGACGTCAGATCCGGTGAACGTGCAGGCCATGGTATGGTGCTTCGACGACCAATGCATCTGTCATAAAATATGCTACTGAATACCGCTTCAACCGGACGCGAGCTATGTGCCGGACATCCATCATGTTGAAAGTACATCGCCATTCTGTCATGCACTGAAACATCTTGTAGTAACTTCGGTAGAACATTACGTAGGAAATCAGCATACATTGCACCATTTAGATTGTCATCGATAAAATAGGTACGAATTATCCTCCATCCCATACTGCCGCACCATACATTAACCCACCAAGGTCGCTGATGTTCCACTTGTCGCAGCCATCGTGGATTTTCCGTTGCCCAGTAGTGCATATCATGCCGGTTTACGTTACCGCTGTTGGTGAATGACGCTTCGTCGCTAAATAGAACGCGTGCAAAAAATCTGTCATAGTCCCGTAATTTCTCTTGTGTCCAGTGGCAGAACTGTACACGACGTTCAAAGTCGTCACCACGCAATTCCTGGTGCTTAGAAATATGGTACGGATGCAATCGATGTTGATGTAACATTCTCAACACCGACGTTTTTGAGATTACCGGGCCGGCCGGAGTGGCCGAGCGGTTAAAGGCGCTACAGTCTGGAACCGCACGACCGCTACGGTCGCAGGTTCGAATCCTGCCTCGGGCATGGATGTGTGTGATGTCCATAGGTTAGTTAGGTTTAAGTAGTTCTAAGTTCTAGGGGACTTATGACCACAGCAGTTGAGTCCCATAGTGCTCAGAGCCATTTTTGAGATTACCGATTTTCACGCAATTTGTCTGCTACTGATGTGCGGATTAGCCGCGACAGCAGCTAAAACACCTACTTGGGCATCGTCATTTGTTGCAGGTCGTGGTTGACGTTTCACATGTGGCTGAACACTTCCTGTTTCCTTAAATATGGTAACTATCCGGCGAACGGTCCGGACACTTGGGTCATGTCGTCCAGGATACCAAGCAGCATACATAGCACACGCCCGTTGGGCAGTTTGATCACAATAGCCATACATCAACACATCGACCTTTTCCGCAATTGGTAAACGGTCCATTTTAACACGGATAATGTATCACGAAGCAAGTACCGTCCACACTGGCGGAATGTTACATGATACCACGTACTTATACGTTTGTGACTATTACAACGCCATCTATCACAAAGCGAAAAAAGTGGTCCAACCAAAACAATCATATTTCTTTACGTACTACACGAATATGTAATAAAAATGGGGCTTCCTATTTAAAAAACGCAGTTGATATCCGTTTGACATATGGCAACTGCATCTAGGGGGCCAACCATAGCGCCATCTGGTTTCCCACTTCAAGCTAGACGCGTATCGTTCTTTGTAGTTTTTTCGTTTGATGCTTATTTCGTGAGATATTTGGCCCGGTCACTATCAATGGACCACCCTGTATACTCTGGAGGTACAACTGGCATATCCTGGCCATTTGCATGATGCGCACAGTGAATGGCTGCTGCATCGATCGCCTAATCCCACGAAACGGTTCTGTCCAGAAGCTGTTGAAAACGGTGGGGAATAAGCAACGATAAATTCTGCGCTTCAGAAACCTCTATCACTGTCTCAGATTGGGAATGGGACATGTATTATCCACAGCGTCTTCAAGTAGCGTTGCTGGTTGATGTAATATATTGATGTAAACACTGAAGACAGGTCTCTCGTGCATTGTGACTTCGAAAAAGATTTTTACAAGTTAAGGAATAACTAAATTTTCGGAAAATCAATGGAAAATGTTAGAGAATATCGTGAAATTCATTTAGTTCAATGGCGGGATGGGCGTAATGGTGCAAGAGATTACATTGCTGGGCCAAATTTCAAGCAGGTCACTATTTTCAATGAAGTACTAGTCGCTGCGGAGATGGTTAAGGTTTCAACGCAGTTCACGAAGCTTGTTTATGTTAGTAATTGTGTTCTGGCCGTCTCCAAACTACACAGGTACTGATTCCACTACGGGTTTGTAAAGCGAAACGTCGTAGATACCAACTTACTTTAGACGGATGCAGCCAGTTACCCATGCTGGGTGAAAGGCTGCAATCCATATGAAGTAATTAGATACAGTCTAAAAGAATTCGACACGTCTGGATATGTGGACGATAAGCCTTTTGCAATAACACCATAACACAGGAAAACTATCGACCTGATGAAAGACGAAGTGAATCGTTTGCAGGTTAGGAAGTTTATGGGGTGCAGATCAAAAACGTATTCATACCACATAGGTGCAGGTGCCACGCAGAGGTGGGCTAAAGGTGAGCATTGTACAGTCTCAAAGGTTCTCATGATTAATGATTACGAGAGGTGACAGCTCGAGGACACTGGCACAGTTCCATATGTGGTGCGACAGGTAATCTTTCGATAGCGAGACCATGAGGTGCACACTGTGGAGCAGCTGAAAGTAGGGCTGTCGCATCATGATGACAAATTGTTCACTTGTGTGGATGGGATCAGCATCCTCCCATACTCACAGTATTCACTGAGTGAATGTGTGTGTTTCTGGTTAATTTGTTTGTAGATAGCGGATGCATTTCCGAATATGTGTGGAATATTTGGATGAACTGCGTATCGGAGTTGAGTGTGTGACTATATTCGCCTGACTGCACAGTTTGCGTGTGTACAGGGTGAACATTAATAAACCTGACAAACTGTATGGACGGATTCGTTATTGGAAATGAAGGAAAAAAGGTTCTATGTACATGAGTCCAGAAATTCATCATTGCCATGGTAGATGTCACTGACGAGTGACAGTTCTTCTGATCAAATGCTGTGTACATGTTCGGAGGTGCGTACTTGTATATGTTTATATGTATATATGTGTGTGTATGTGTACATGTACATGTGTGTGTATGTCTGTGTGTATGTGTACATGTATGTGTGTGTGTGTGTGTATGTTTACGTGTACTTGTGTGTGTATGTGTATATGTATATATGTGAGTGTATGTGTATGTGTACATGTGTGTGTACGTGCATGCGTATGTATGTGTATATGTATATATGTGTGTGTATGTATGTATACATATGTGTACATATGTGTGTACATGTATATTTATGTATGTGTATGTGTATATGTATATATGTGTGTGTGTGCATGTACGTGGGTACATGTCTATGTGTGTATTACAGGCTGTGTGATTGATGCAGCATACTGTAAGCAGCAGAATGGTCCGGTATTCATGTCGGGAACAATCCGAAATGCGGTTTGTGTATGACCAGGCACATGGAATTGGTCAAGGGGCAGCACTGCTATACTGAAACAAGTACCCTCACAGAAATCAACCTCAACACACAACATTTCAAGCACTTTTTGGGTTTTAGTATGACCATGGGTCAGACTGATTACCATGCAGGGAGGTGGCAGACTGTGCGTACACCAGATTTGGAGCTTGTACTAGGGCTCGCCTCAACATCCTGTAGAAATCCCACTAGTTCGCCCCTTCCCTGCGCATTCATCTGCCTAAAAGAACTCATGATCACACAAATACCCAACGCCCAAAAAGGGCTTGAAATGTTGTGTAATGTGGCTGACGTCTGTGAGGTTACTTGTTTTGGTATAGCTAAACTTCCTCCCGATCTTTTACACGTGCTTGGCCATACACAAACATCATTTCGATTTGTTCCCGACATGAACACTGGACCAGCCTGCTGTTTACAGTACACTGCGTCAATCACACAGCCTGCAACACATACAGAGTACACAGCATGAGATCAGAAATACTGTCATTCGTCAGCGCCATCTACTGTAGTAACGATGCATTTCCATACATATGTTCATAGTACCTTTTTTCCTCCATTTCCAACCAGGAACCGTCCCAGGAGTTTGTCGGTTTTATTAGTGTTCACCCTGTATGTATTGTATACATATTGTACATGACCGTACACTATGTGTGCATTTGAATATTGTATACATTTGCATATGTGTGCGGTAAAAGTACCATGAACAAACATGCCTGTTGCTGCTAATTCCCATTTCCCTTATATATAAAAAGAAAGATTAAAATGTAAATACTGTATGAGGCCTTCAGAATTAAACTAGTTACAAGGGATGGTAAGGGGGAGGAGGGGCAAGTTGAATCGTATTCGTCCAGCTGGAAGGGGGTGAGGTTTCCCACCATTTTAACGTGCTCCCATTGTCCATATGTTTCCCACCAATTTTGTATCACATGACGGATATCGAGTTACGTCATGTACTGGTCCACTTGTCTGAGGTGCGTGGGTGGGACGGAAATTCCTCTGGCTGACCTTGAATGTAACTCATACAATAGGGTAAGGTGTGTAGGTGATTCCGCTGGATGACTTTAATCAAAAGTCCAATGTTCCCCCATGGGAAGGGAATGAGTGGTGACCTAGATTATAAATCGCCTTAGTGTGTAAGCCACTGGAAGTCCTTTTCGGTGACCTTGAGATAAAATCTCTACGTGAGCTCGTTTTCTCACTGATATCCTACTTGTGCGTACTGCTTGTCTAAACTCTAGCGCCTATCGTGGCGAAGCTAACGCCGCAAACTTCTACGACGCCGGCTTGAGTTCCACTGGCGTGGCTTCGACACAATCCAGGTTTTTAAGGCTGATAAGCTGTCCTGCCATTCTGTGACCGTCTAGGTCTGCCAGAGGAGTGTCTTTTGTGCAGCCAGAGCAAGAACAATTTGCAGAGCATGCCTGTAATGTTGGTAGCCGTGGTCGTAGGCGAAGGCCTTGGATACGTTAGGAATCTCTCTTTTTTTCTTGTTTATTGGTGGTTATTTCCCTTTCTGTCTTTACCTATTCAACTTCCTATGGGTATCAGTCTTAACTGTGGACTTCCAAACCATGTCAGATTGTTGTTCACAGCAGATAGCACCTTTTCCAGGTTGGAATGAACTCTGCAGGCGGGCAGGCCGCATTTTCATACACGAGGACAGGTCGTCACGCAAGAAACTGGAAAGTGTCTGGTGTTAAACACATCTACATCTTCATACCTAATGACCAGGCCACCACACTGCCACAATACTGGTCAGTAAATAACAACTTACTGTCCATACTATCATAAGGCATGGGGCAGGTTATTACGAACGTTGAAAATGTGATGAATACCTTATATCGTGAAACAACAGGATTTACACCTGAGGAAATCCTACTTCATTGTAAGAGGAAAAGTGTAATTGAAGAATCCTTACAATTTCCACCATTTATAGAACTTGACCTGTAAAAGAAAAAAATAATTAGTAAGAAAACGAAAAGAAAGAAAAAGAGGAAGCCAGATCTAAAAGGCACAATAAGGGCCTTAAAGTGACCAAATTCAAAACTGGTGATTTTGTGTTAGTAAAAACGCATGAAAAATACAGTGAAATTAACTAGGAAATTTCTAAATTCAAATACATCTATCTACATCTACATCTACATGATTACTCTGCAATTCAAATTTAAGTGCTTGGCAGAGGGTTCATCGAACCACAACCATACTATCTCCCAACCATTCCATTCCCGAACAGCGCGCGGGAAAAACGAACACCTAAACTTTTCTGTTCGAGCTCTGATTTCTCTTATTTTATTTTGATGATCATTCCTACCTATGTAGGTTGGGCTCAACAAAATATTTTCGCATTCGAAAGAGAAAGTTGGTGACTGAAATTTCGTAAATAGATCTCGCCGCGACGGAAAACGTCTTTGCTTTAATGACTTTCATCCCAACTCGCGTATCATATCTGCCACACTCTCTCCCCTATTACGTGATAATACAAAACGAGCTGCCCTTTTTTGCACCCTTTCGATGTCCTCTGTCAATCCCACCTGGTAAGGATCCAACACCGCGCAGCAATGTTCTAACAGAAGACGAACGAGTGTAGTGTAAACTGTCTCTTTAGTGGACTTGTTGCATCTTCTAAGTGTCCTGCCAATGAAACGCAACCTTTGGCTCGCCTTCCCCAAAATATTATTATCTATGTGGTCATTGCAACTGAAGTTCTTCGTAATTTTTACACCCAGGTACTTAGTTGAATTGACAGCCTTGAGAATTGTACTATTTATTGAGTAATCGAATTCCAACGGATTTCTTTTGGAACTCATGTGGATCACCTCACACTTTTCGTTATTTAGCGTCAACTGCCACCTGCCACACCATACAACAATCTTTTCTAAATCGCTTTGCAACTGATACTGGTCTTCGGATGACCTTACTAGACGGTAAATTACAGCATCATCTGCGAACAACCTAAGAGAACTGCTCAGATTGTCACCCAGGTCATTTATAAAGGTCAGGAACAGCAGAGGTCCCAGGACGCTTCCTTGGGGAACACCTGAAATCACTTCAGTTTTACTCGATGATTTGCCGTCTATTACTACGAAGTGCGACCTTCCTGACAGGAAATCACGAATTCAGTCGCACAACTGAGACGATACCCCATAGGCCCGCAGCTTGATTAGAAGTCGCTTGGGAGGAACGGTGTCAAAAGCTTTCCGGAAACCTAGAAATACGGAATCAACTTGAGATCCCCTGTCGATAGGGGCCATTACTTCGTGCGAATAAAGAGCTAGCTGCGCTGCAAAAGAACGATGTTTTCTGAAACTATGCTGATTACGTATCTATAGATCGTTCCCTTCGAGGTGATTCATAATGTTTGAATACAGTATATGCTCCAAAAACCTACTGCAAACCGACGTCAATGATATAGGTCTGTAGTTCGATGGATTACTCCTACTACCCTTCTTAAACACTGGTGCGACCTGCGCAATTTTCCAATCTGCAGGTACAGATCTATCAGTGAGCGAGCGGTTGTATATGATTGCTAAGTAGGGAGCTATTGTATCAGCGTAATCGGAAAGGAACCTAATCGGTATACAATCTTGACCTGAAGACTTGCCCGCATCAAGCGATTTGAGTTGCTTCGCAACCCCTAAGGTATCTACTTCTAAGAAACTCATGCTAGCAGCTGTTCGTGTTTCAAATTCTGTAATATTCGTCTTCCCTGGTGAAGGAATTTCGGAAAACTGCGTTCAATAACTCCGCTTTAGCGGCACAGTCGTCGGTAACAGTACCATCGGCACTGCGCAGCGAAGGTATTGACTGCGTCTTGCCGCTTGTGTACTTTACATACGACCAGAATGTCTCCGGATTTTCTACCAAATTTCGAGACAATGTTTCGTTGTGGAACCTATTAAAGGCATATAATGTAAATTAATCTGTATGGTTCTTGTTTTGATATTTCATTACCAAATGTTATCATGTTGGAAAAAACTTTTTTGTTATCAGATTACTGATGTCTGTAAGTTCCAGATTCAATATAACATAAGAGGATTCTGTTTATGTAAACTCCAGGCTATGGCTTGTATAAGAACTGCAAAAATGGAATTTTGCAGTTTGACCAAATGGACTGTCAAAAGTGTTATTGGGAAGATAAGTAATGATGATGAAAATAACCAGGAACTGTCTTTAATACAAAGCGGGCAGCAAAAAAGGACTTGCAAAACTGGGGCAAGAACGTATATGTTAATCATGGACTGCCATAACTCAGTAATTGGCAGTGTTCAATACTGAAATCTTTTCGAGAGTTTTATGTGTAAAATTGTGTCAGAAATGAACTGCCATAAAATCCAAAGTGGGCAGTCAAATGTGTAATGTATGATGAAAATACAATGTTGTAGTATTTACAAACATGGACTGCCAAATGCTAGTGCAGGCAGCAAAATAACTTGATTATTGTCTCAATTGATGTTGTAATTGGCAGTGTTCAATACTGAAATCTTTTCGAGAGTTTTATGTGTAAAATTGTGTCAGAAATGAACTGCCATAAAATCCAAAGTGGGCAGTCAAATGTGTAATGTATGATGAAAATACAATGTTGTAGTATTTACAAACATGGCCTGCCAAATGCTAGTGCAGGCAGCAAAATAACTTGATTATTGTCTCAATTGATGTTGTAATTGGCAGTGTTCAATACCGAAATCTTTTCAAGAGTTTTATGTGTAAAATTGTGTCAGAAATGAACTGCCATAAAATCCAAAGTGGGCAGTCAAATGTGTAATGCATGATGAAAATACAATGTTGTATTTACAAACATGGACTGCCAAATGCTAGTGCAGGCAGCAAAAAAACTTGATTATTGCCTCAATTGATGTTGTGCATGTTTTTACTATTATTTTTCTAAAATGGACTGTTGTGTCAAGTAAGGGCAGTGAGAAAAGAATGCTAGGTTCATTTTAAATATGTTTATAAGTCTGTGTTAATATGTTAGAATAGACTGCTAATATTAGAAGCAGCATTGAAATTTTTCTTGCTTAATAATTTCAAAACTGTGTTATAGGATGTATAAAGTGTAAAATTTAAAATTTCATGTGACATTGTTATGTATATACTTGTGTGTGTATACCAATAATTTTCTTGGACACTATGCAGTTTTCTTGGTAATGCAGAAAATTTTGATTAACTTATTGTCTCATAGAATGAGAGTGTACTGTCATAGGTCTGTAGGATTGAATATTGATGCTTATGTGAATGATGTGTACAAAGTATATTATGTGTTAGTGTATTTTGTGCCATTTTTATGCCCAACTCTAGTTGGATTGATTAATTTTTTTTGACTGCTCGACACCGCATAGGTGTTATTGATGTTTCATTGATGTATCCCCGTCGGGAAACCTCAATGAAACATGGGGCATGTGTGACACCAATATCGATCGTAAGTAGGATATACTATGAAAATGTATGTATGTAACTATGAAATGGTTGTTCTTTACTAATGAAGGTCATCGAATTGTCAGAGAGAAAGATGAAGTTTGTACTATATGTAATGAAAAAAATAAACGATATTTAAAAATAATGGAATTTTATGATATATTTCTGCTCATGAAAGAGAAATTGTATTTTGAATGCTGGTTCATGCTTAGGGGATTTGTATTGTGTAGTATAAAAGATGTGGGGAACCCCCTCCACTACGGAAGTGGCTTGGCGCGCGGTAAAAGGTGGTTTTGGCGGTCGATCTGGGCGGCTACTGGGTGAGAACGCTACGCAGTCAGTGGCTAGCCGTAGTACGGTTAACATCGAAGATGCCAAGTGAGGCATTTGGAAACTAATCTGTATTGAAAAATGCCTCGGATGTGGATCGGTTGTCGGAGGGTGCTCTTGGTATTATGGAATGCCTCTAAAACGAGAAAATTGCGTCGCCAAGAAGAATTTGTAATGTGCATTCAACCTCAACAGCGTGGGATCAGTTAACCGCCACTTTGCTTGCCACCACTATTGCGTCACTGCTCTGCCAACTACAGGAACACAGATATGTATTATAGCATGGACCAGTATGTTTGTTGCGAGTGCTTTTCTCAATAATAATTCAAGTTCTATAAACCTGTGTTTGAACCCTAACATTACGCTAGTCATGAACCGACACAGGATTCTATCCCAAATGTGCAGAAATCGGAGCATCCAGTTTAAAATTAAATGGTAAATTGGTCTTGGTTTAAATGTGCAAAACATCAGTGCTAGAGTGTGTAAGAGTTAATGTAAAAATACCTGCTTCACTGGTGATGAAAATGGCACATAATTTGAACTTATATGAAACGTAATTTTGCATTGATTATTACCATGAACTATTTTCTGCAGTTAATTAAGCTTAGAGTTTGAGTAAGTTGCTAGAAAGGATAAAAATATAAACTCTTTCAAGTGGGGTTAAACATTAATATTAGTGAATTGCAATTTGTTTATAAAATAATTTCAGAGTTTGCCTGTAGAGAAAGTAACAGTTTATGTGTCCCCATAGTAATCTTTCCTCCAATTAAAAGATAACTGGGATTTTAGTTGCTTGTAAGAGATATCTGTGACAATTCTAAAAATGGGAGCATAATAAGCGTACGTGTAGTATAATTTAATTTCATTTGTGGTATGTATTTGTTGGCTAAATAAGAACTCTTTTCATGCCCAACTACAGTCCAGTGTGTACCGTGGTAACATTTCAGTTCAGAGTTGATTAATGATTGCTATAGTAACTATTATTATTATGTGTAAAGCACGATTTATCTTCCTATAATTAATGATTTACGCAGATAATAACTACTGCTATCCACAACTTAGTTCGCCCTGTAGTCGTGAATATCCTGTGCACTATTCAAAGAGGGAATTAATGAAAGTCACTTTTGCAAAATGATATTTAAATTCTTTGAATATAATATTTCAAATTACAATGCCTAACTAGACTGGCGACCGTTTGTTGTTTCATTCACATGAACTTCACTACTTGTATCATCTCCAAAGTAACGCCTGTTAAGTCTTTACATTAATTTCCATTTATACGAAATTAATGTTGGATACCCGCTGTCCATTATGTAATCACACGGCCAAATACAAAAATCCTCCCAGAGGGTAACAGTAGTCCGTGAGTATAGCGTTATTCTTGGCGCAAAATAGCAACCCCTAGTGTCATATTCTATTGTGACGCCATCACAACAACTTCATGAGCACCACCAGATATATTGGATATAGCAGGTAAATATAAGTTTTTGACTGAAATAATGAAGTCTTTAAATTGTATATCGTAAGCAGTAAGCGTTGTCTACTTATGCGCTAGAAAATAAAATATTTACCAAAAGAATCACCGTTCTGTGAGGAACAAACCAAGGCATGACAAACAGCGGAACCAAGTAGTGACTTCCATTTGTGATACTTTTTTGGACAGTACGACGCGTGAGAGTGCTTTGTTTCGAGCTTAATATGCTAGAGCAGCCGCAATCCAGACAGCTGAGAAATGCTTCGAGTCAATGGGAATATTCCCATTCAATCTGGATGTCTTCACAGCAGAATACTTTATTCGATCAGAAATCACTGATGGAGACGAATTTCAAACAACTGAAGAAGGCAAATGAGCTCAAGAGGAGCCCACGTAAAAATGCTGCTCCTCAGTGACAGATAATATGTCAAAAGGAAAAAACAAGAACACAAATGACACAAATGAAGTTCAGAGTGCTGAAGTACCAACAGGTATCAGCCTGTCCAGTATCTATCCACTGCCAAAATATGATCGACCCACAACAAAGAAGGAAGTGGCAAAAAATCAGAGCTTTTGTCTGAGTCTCCACACAAAAATGCCTTGTTAAAAAAACAAGCTAAACCAGACAAAATATCAGTAAAAACAATGCAGAATTTCTAGGGATAATCTGTACCTAACCGCGCCATCATTTTCAGGAACAACTTGGTCCAAATCCTAGGTGAAATCTGATGTTTTGAATTTCCCAGGGTGCGGTGAAGTCTACAAAGAGCCTATTACGGAAGACTAGCTTAAGTGTGGTAATTTCTTCCAATAGTGGCATGAAGAATGTACAATTTAAGAAGCATATTGTGAATTTTCTTGTGATTTATGTTAGTGCGTACTCTTTGACTACATGTCGCGTACTTTTACCAGGCACTGTGGCTAATATTACGAACGAGCAGTGTCTTACAAACGCAAACATTTAAGGTTTGCCTTAAAAGTTAGGCAGCTGTAACTGATCCATTTTGTTTCTAAATAAACCAGCAGTAATTTGTTATAAGGGAAGTTGTTTCAAATTTCACTTCTACTAGATATGAGCGGTTAAATACTAAGTGTGGACTCTTTCCCGACTTTGGTAGTTTAGTTTTTGAATTTCTACGTGTAAATTTAATATTTACTGGACTCAGTTGCTGTATTTTCTTTTGTATCTGAAAGTAATCGATTTTGTGAAATTTTAAGGTTTACTGAACTGGAGCGAATTATTTAGTCTCATCTGTGCTCTTCGGTAGTTTAGGTTTGAATGTCTGCGTTATTAGACACAGTTCTTGCGTTTTTGTCAGTGTCTACAGGAGAGTACCGGTTAGTCTAACGAACAGGTTCTACATCTACTTCTACATAGATACTCCACAAGCCACTTCATTATCTTTGCAATGGTTCAATAACACATACTGTACACACAGGTAGATTCGACCACACACTTACCCAAAGAGACTTCCCGGTGCCAGTAGACACACACTCATGCGAATTAAGCCTTAATGCTAATGTACGCGGTTCAATTGGTGTTGAACCCCCCTCGCGACAGCTCTGCATTGACAACAGTTTCCCCTAGCTGAATTAACCAGGGCCGGCCATGGCGTGCCAAACTTCACGAGGGCTACGACATGAGCCTAGGAGTAGATTTCTTGCATCAACATCATGCCAAAATTATCCTTAGACAACGAACTATAGAACTTGGTGGAATGTGAATGTTGGGCCGTGTGCGTGCCAATATCTAGCCTATGACTCGGCCTTGCTCGGTCCTACTCGGAAGTACCAGGGAGAGCGCGACATTTAATTTTACATTGCGGTGCGGCATTGTTTGGTCGGCGCGACTCTGGGTTCAGCAGAAAAGTGGCGTGGGCGCTGTTTACCTTTCGCTATTTGCTCATGGTATGAACGACAATAGCATTTCCAGTGGCTGTTTACACAAAAAGAGATGGTCAATCGATCTACCTTCACAATCCCTTAATAGGAATGGGAAATATAGAAGAGAGAGATGAGAATTCTGAATTCGCATAAGCGATGGATACTGCATATTTGTTATAAAAAGACATATCAAAACCACGCAGTTGAATTTAAGGATTTAGTTGACAGCAGTGAAAGTGCAGGAAATTACAACGGTAGACAGACAGGATTCAGACAGCACACTGCCCATAGTGAGACAATCCAAGGTAACTTCTTTCTGATAATCGCATTACAAAAGGGATACACACTGACAAAGACAGTCCAGTTCCCTAATCTCACTGGCGTTAAAGAAAACGAGAGGTTGAAGAATTAGTTCTGGTCTTGACAGAATTACAAGGATAGCTTTATAAAAGTTTTGAGGACACTGTCAGTCTTACATCTGTTTTTGAGCTGTTTTCAAGACCTTTTTCCATTTCAGTTGAAAATGCCACTATGCATGTGCTAATACACTACTGGCCATTAAAATTGCTACACCAAGAAGAAATGCAGATGATAAAAACGGGTATTCATTGGACAAATATATTATACTAGAACTGACATTTGATTACATTTTCACGCAATTTGGGTGCATAGATCCTGAGAAATCAGTACCCAGAACATCCACCTCTGGCCGTAATAAAGGCCTCGATACGCCTGGGCATTGAGTCAAACAGAGCTTGGATAGCGTGTACAGGTACAGCTGCCCGTGCAGCTTCAACACGATACCACAGTTCATCAAGAGTAGTGACTGGCGTATTGTGACGAGCCAGTTGCTCGGCCATCATTGACCAGACGTTTTCAACTGGTAAGAGATCTGGAGAATGTGCAGGCCAGGGCAGCAGTCGAACATTTTCTGTATCCAGAAAGACCCGTACAGGACCTGCAACATGCGGTCATGCATTATCCTGCTGAAATACAGGGTTTCGCCGGAATCGAATGAAGGGTAGAGCCACGAGTCGTAACACATCTGAAATGTAACGTCCGCTGTTCAAAGTGCCGTCAATGCGAACAAGAGGTGACCAAGACGTGTGACCAATGTCACCCCATACCATCACGCCGGGCGATACGCCAGTATGGTGATGAAGAATACACGCTTCCAATGTGCGTTCACGGATGCGCCCATCGTGATTCTGTAAACAGATCCTGGATTCATCCAAAAAAATGACGTTTTGCCATTCGTTCACCCAGACTCGTTGTTGAGTACAGCATCGCAGGCGCTCTTGTCTGTGATGCAGTGTCAAGGGTAACCACAGCCATGGTCTCCGAGCTGACTGTCTATGCTGCTGCAAATGTCGTCGAACTGTTCGTGCAGATAGTTGTTGTCTTGCAAACGTCCCCATCTGTTGACTCAGGGATCGAGAAGTGGCTGTACTATTCGTTACAGCCATGCGGATAAGATGCCTGTCATCTCGACTGCTAGTGATACGAGGCCGTTGGGATCCAGCACGGCGTTCCGTATTACCCTCCTGAACCCACCTATTCCATTTTATGCTGACAGGCATTGGATCTCGAGCAACGCAAGCAGTAATGTCGCCATACGATAAACCGCAATCTCGATAGGCTACAATCTGACCTTTACCAAAGTCTGAAACGTGATGGTACGCATTTCTCCTCCTTACACGAGGCATCACAACAACGTTTCGGCAGGTAACGCCGGTCAACTGCTGTTTGTGTATGAGAAATCGGTTGGAAACTTTCCGCATGTCAGCACGTTGTAGGCGTCGCCACCGGAGCCAATCTTGTGTGAATGCTCTGAAAAGCTAATCATTTGCATATCACAGCATCTTCTTCCTGTCGATTAAATTTCGCGTCTGTAGCACGTCATCTTTGTGGTGTAGCAATTTTAATGGCCAGCAGTGTATATTTGACTGACCTGCAAGGCAATTTCAGTTTTAATGACAGATCTTTTTACATACAGGACATCTACATTGCTTTCCTCAGGTAGAGTTCCCAAGTTTCTGTACTGAGATTACAAAAGTGCTACAATATTTCGATCGACATATTTGTGTGAAAACCTTTCTTTGATTATAAAAACAAATAAGTCACGATTATGTGGGAACTAGAGTGCATAGCTCTGTGAAATTGTCTGCGTCTGTCAGTATGTCAACAGTTTGAACCCGATGGAATTTATATTACATCATCAACCCCCCAAAAATCCTGCAGCTGGTAAAGTCCTAGTGGAGGTTGCTTGCCATTGTCTTCCTCCTACCTGTTATGAAGGGTCAGGGGTGCAGTTGCGTTGTGTGGATGGCTGTGGTGAAAGCTTACACAGTGTAGTGTTGGTTTTTTCATGGATGAAGGATATGGAGAGGGTGGAACCTGGTGCCCACCCATTGCCTACTCCCATCCAAAAGCATCAAGGAGACCACCAAGTTTGGCATCTCATCCGATGGATAGATCACCATCAACATTGCCACATGCCTGCAGTTCATGAGACACTGGAGAAATATTTTTGAGTCTAATGGAGGACATTGGCACAAAGACTACTGATCAGGACCTTTCTGCCGCCTCCTCTCCTTCCCTGCCTTTTTTGGCATCTCATCCGATGGATAGATCACCATCAACATTACCACATGCCTGCAGTTCATGAGACACTGGAGAAATATTTTGAGTCTAATGGAGGACATTGGCACAAAGACTACTGATCAGGACCTTTCTGCCGCCTCCTCTCCTTCCCTGCCTGCCAAATACTGGCAGTAATAACTTCATTCACCACCAAGATTGAGACCACCTTACCTCTGAGTCAAGCGCCACTGCACATGCATTCATTAACGACCTCGGCCACGGAGGACAGTCTACAATCACATATACACTGTGTTAAAAAAAGAGTAGAATATTTTGAGAGGTGGTAGTTAACTACAAAAACAGGAAAAAAGTCCAGTAAACATGGGCTCTAAAGAGCTATCAGCTATGAGTATTTGTTCATCTTTGATGCTGTGAAACACATCTCTTCTAATGCAAGCTCTCTGCTTTGCATGTTTTAGGAGGAGGTAGCATGGACCAACAAAGAAAAAAGTCCAGTTAATAAGAACTCTAAAATATATTCCACAAGGGCTATGAGCACTTGTTCAATAGAAGACAAGTGTTTCATAGTAGCAAAGGTGAATAAATAGCCATAGCTCTAACTGGTATACGTTTGAGACCCCATGTTTATTGTGTAAGATGGCAAGAACTATGCCCCTTACATGAAGTCATTAAAAATCACTGAATGCATGTTGAGTGAACAGTAGGGCTGAACAAAAATGACTGACAAGGCACAATGCATCTTGTAGAGGGTATAGTATGGACATATTGGATGTATGTTGGGTGATGGTTTTACAGTAATTCATGCAACATGAAAACTTTGTGGAAACACGTCGACTTACTGGAGGCTAGTTTATCCCAGGGAAGTATTCAGAGTTGACCGCGGCTGGGCTGGGGAGCGGCGAAGGGAAGCGACAATAGGCAGCTTATGGCGGCTCAAAGTCTGAGAAAGCGGTAATGGAGCGCGGCCTCCAGCTGCCTTAAGATGAGTGACAGTGAGGGGGTGGTTGACCCCATGCTGGTGTACCGGGAAGCAGACAGAGAACTTGTACGCCTGTTGATAAATGTCTGTCGTCCCATTTTCAGTGAAACATGCGAGAAAGCCACACAAAGCTATGATGGAGCAGTCAACAGAGGCTGAAATACGCGCGTTCATGACTATGGCAACTTCACGCTGAATTCACGGTCCGCAGAGTCTGAAGTAAATCTGGTGAAGAGCGACAGAAGGAAATACGCCGGCCTCCTATGGGAACGTAGGACCAAGGAATTTGAAGTACTCTCCTGGGAGTCAGCATTTCGGAAAAATTGGTGTTTTATGCAGATGCTAACCTTGATGGGTGGCCTGGGAGGAGCCAAATCGCAGAAGTTGAGAGGAAGGGAAAATTTGTGGGAATTTGTTCACTTCCCAGAGCAGGCATTGGTTGGCACTGGGAAGCGACGCATAATTAACGCTACTTGCACTGCAATTGGCATAAGTGATTTTGCTGGAGGGGAAACCGAGGTGAAGAGCAGATTGGCAGAAGTCTCCATAGAGTCTTCCATTCCCAGCTTGCCTAGAGTGTGGACATGGTGTTCTTTACTGAGCTTGCCTGAGAAAGAGAGAGTGAGCATCACTGCAGTTTAGGACTTAGCAAACGATTGAGCTTGGCGATAGAAAGTTTTCTTTCAGCTATGTACTGAGCAAGATAGCTAGGAGTGAATAGACGAGTGCAGCCTTGAAGCACCATGAGGCCCGCCGACGTCCGCACAACGCTGCCGCCCCGCCACGCTGAATTTGGTGGTATTGCACCAGCTCTGGCTTGAGTTAGGAAACTGATTAATTTATGTCTTAGTGTTACATATGGCTGACCCATGCCAGGATATGATACTTTGGGATTTGCTAGGAAGACGTCTTGAAAAAGGAAATTTTTCCTCTTGATCCATTGCTTAGCCATTTTTAATTGAAAAATGGGTAGCATTAGTTACAATAAGTTACATTGTCTTCTTCATGTGCTGTCCTTTCAAATTGACATAAACCAGCAACGACAAAACAAATGAAATACAATAATTCCGGAGTATAGAAGATTAAATGTGCTGAATGTGACAGTTATTATATAGGACAAACAGGGCGAAATTTTGAAATTTGATAAGGGAACATTGCAGTCATAGCAATCGAACAGCATGTGGAACACATGTAAAAGAGAGTAGACATGAAGTGAGTAATATAAATGAACAAAAGGAGGTGCTACATAAAGCTCCAAAAAGTCTCTATCTCAACATGCTTGAAGAGATTGAAATATACGCTCATCGAAGAAAAACCCCAGGCCTATTACTTAATGAGCAAAGTGATTTTATGCACAGGAATTATTATGAGATATTTAAAGACCTGTTTTAGGCTTACTCTTGAATGCAACAGCACGCCCCAGTAAGAACCAGCTGCAGCGAAACGGACCTCAGCGTACTGGCGGCGAGGTGAATTGGGCGCGGTGAAAGAGGACTCAGCGTGGCGTTGTGTACGTTCTCACATAGGGAAATCCACTCCACCAGCAATCAAAACAGAGAAGAGGGAACGCACATTTTCGAAAGAATACCTATATTTTAATTATATTTTATGCTTCTTTCTAAAGAAATTATAAATTAGTGTAAATTTTTCGTTTCATGGTCCACTCAAAAAAGATTATTCATATGTCATTACCACAAAAATTGTTTTATTAAAAAGAATATTCGCCATTAATATATATGGTGAAATAATAACAGATGCACAATTGTTACAGGTAGAGGGCACTTTTTACTGTTACCAATAAGGTTACTCTTAAAAACTGCAATATAAGGTTTTAATAGATTGAAATTTACTTTAGTTATGACAGCGAACCGAGTGTTCTGTACAGACAAGTTACTCTGTAACTATAATATGTGGTATGTTGGCGTTTAATACGTTCCAAAATTTCTTTTTGTAAACTAAGATATTTCTATCACTAACTGTATCTCTGTTATTAATTACATTTTTAACTTTGTCTAACAGATCTGAAGATGGGCAGCTAGCCCAAAACAGGTAGTTCAAAATAAAGAATGGCGATCGAAGAATGAAACGCCATATTTTATTTAAAAATGCCTTCTTGGGCAAGTATTGGTCTAAAGAAACCCAAGAAAGGATCAAACAAGAAATTATGATGTCCAGAGATAAGGAAGGGGCAGGGTACCAGAGTTCAGTTAAATGTTTTGAAAACATGACAAACAGAAACCAGTACCTAGACAACCCATGTAGCGGTGCGGAAATCATCAGATTATGCTACATGAGACTTCCCATCTCGTATCAACAATCACTTGCCGGTCGTTGTGGTAGCGATACTGAAGTATTTAAGGGCATTTTGCGCGAAATGGAATTCGCATTTCAAGAGGAACGGGCGCGGGAGAAACGCCAACAGCGTGAACAAAATAACAACCGTCGCAATAATGGACCCCAGTGGGATAGTACTCCAGTACCAAACTACAACGGCCACAATCAAGATAAGACTAATGGCAACTCGAAAAGAAGGTACACGGAAGAAGAGTGACACTCTCCGGTGCAGCATAATAAATCACAAAGGACTTGGGGTGGTAATCAGCAATCGGGAAGGAATAGGAATAATGGTTACCAAAATAACAACCAGGAAGAGGTCGAAGTCCGCCCTCCGAAGCCTGGTCCATCCCACCTTAACGGGCAGGATTGCGAATGACTAGACCAGAGTGGGGACGTAGTAAATATAGGCTTAGAATAAGGATTTTTGCTGAAGTGTCTTGTTTGTTTGTGCATGTACTGATCTTCGTGGTAGAATGTCTCTTTTATATGTGCATATATTTTGTGTTTTTATTATTAATAATGATATCTCGCCTCTCGATGTTGTGAAAGTGAACTGCACTAGGTTATTTTGTAAAAACACATGATTAAAGAATGGGAAACAAGTATTTCTGGGCGTACCCCTAGAAAAAGACAGATTAGGGACTGTAAGTTACAGGAAGGTTCACCGTAATTGTATCTCCATCATTGGAGAACATATTTGAGGTGGTCAGTCCCGTAGGTCGGTACGAGGACGCACCGACGCATGTCGCATGCATCTGAATATGTAAGAGGTGGACAGCTATGCGCAGTTGCGTGAATTAGAGCACCCAGTACATGTTAAAATGAACCGAATGTAGTCATCTACAGAATGAACAGCAGCACTGATACGCCAGAAATACTTGTTGGTTCAAATGGTTCAAATGGCTCTGAGCACTATGGGACTCAACTGCTGTGGTCATAAGTCCCCTAGAACTTAGAACTACTTAAATCTAACTAACCTAAGGACAGCACACAACACCCAGCCATCACGAGGCAGAGAAAATCCCTGACCCCGCCGGGAATCGAACCCGGGAACCCGGGCGTGGGAAGCGAGAACGCTACCGCACGACCACGAGATGCGGGCGAAATACTTGTTGCTACCAAGATAGTGTAACAACTGCGAGCGTCAGCAGTGAGCTATATTTGCGTTCTGCCATTGTGACGTTGCTAATCCGAAACATGTTCACAGGCCTTATGAAACCATTCCTGGCAAAAGGAGAAAACGGGAAGAAAAAGAGAAGAGAAGAGGTGTTGCAATAGAACACGATAAAGGACACTATCCAAACTTCCAACAAAAAATCTTGGTAGGACTGACACATGTCTAAGTTTGTTGTGTTTTATACATGTTCGCAGGCACGATAAGAGGGACGTCCGCCACATAGGGAATTCAGAAGAAAAAACAAGATTAGAGACAAAAGTAGTAAATAGTACATATGTAGTCGGGTTGGCCAACACTGTGTTAGTCGTAGGAATTGGTAGTTAGAAATGGTGATGGGATCCTGTCCAGATATTCTTGATTCCCCATCCCTTGATTGTGTGTGTGTGTGTGTGTGTGTGTGTGTGTGTGTGTGTGTGTGTGTGTGTGTGTACACGACTGTCAAGGAAGTTGACTTGTACATTTTTATGTTTATGTATAAAAGAAAGTTCGATTACATTTCTATTTTAATTGATCCTGAAGTAGATTTACAAACAAGTAAAATCATTCCTTTTGTAATGAGACCGTTTCATTGTCTTCAATCAAATGTAAAAAAAAGTATGGAACTGATGGTTAAACATGAGCACTTTCTATGTACTAAAATTAGTTGTCTTAGTGTGTTAAGGTGGTGTAACTGAGCAAGAGAGAGTTGAAGCTACGACACCTGGCACACCATACATGAGCTGACAAGGAATGAGGACGACAGCAATGAGGGGAGCACACAGCTGACGAATGTGATGGCATGCAGACCATGCCCTGAATCGACGGGGCCGGTGGTCAACTCAGCAGCCAAGGAGAGGTGAGATCCAGCAACTCTGTGTACGAAAAGAGGTCGGTCCTGGTCTCTGTACATGGTGCGGATCGGGGGCAGCAATGAAGAGGACCAAGAAGGTTTCTATATTTGTTGCCCACCACATCAGGTGGAGAGACAGCCCAGCTGACCTTTTGTGCCTAATGACACCAACTTTGAGGACCTGGGATAAAAATAGGCTCTCGTCTGGTGATGGTCCCTCCCTTGCCCTAAAGTGTCCATAGAAGGAGCAATGACTTGTGGGTGAGCTGCGAGAGGTTACCGATCATAGATGCACCGATGGGGTCTTGTGCCTGTTGGAGAAGATGTCAACAACGAGCTCTTAGGTGAGAGCCATCCTGCCTCAAGAAGATGTGGGTGCCTGTGGCAATATCTCGGTAATCGACGTTGAGTCTCTTCTCAAGCGTTAGCCATCCCTAAACTTATTGTCAGAACTAGTGTCACTTCCGTTCCTGCAAGAATCTTGTGCCGTGTGTGTGAGTGTGGCGGTGTGGATTCAAATGAATAACATGCACCTCAACGAGCATAAAGTACTCATTTGTTCTGTTTATGAATTATGTTATAAGAGGATTATGATCTTATAAATGTGCCATTTGTTAAAACGTCTTATATTTGTCATGCCACGTATTTTTGTGTTAGAATAAGATTTCATACTTATACCTTGTTACAAATACACAACAGTGGTTGCTCAATACGCTGTGATTCTTGTCATTTTGGTTGGGTTTTATATAAAGGATACATGTGTGTACACAATCCAGACACTGGACTGGACCAGATCTTGTTGAATTGTGCAAAGATGACACTTACATGCACAATATAAACGTCCTGAGACAGTGAGACACAAAAAAAACCTTTATTTATAAAATGTCAAACAGGCGTTCAGATGTATTTGAATGAGAGCAACCACTAACAAATTCACAAAACGTTACACGAATATTGTTCATGTATGTTTTTTTTATTTAAGTCGAGTAGGGATGGATAACTGAGAGTGAATGGACCTTAAGTTATAATTGCGGATCTTGCCATTCAAATGACAAGCACAGAGGTGCTTAAATATGTGTATTTGCCCTTTGCGATGTGTGTCCTTGTAATGTAGTTGTAGTTTTGTTTTGAGTACTCTGACCAATAATTGTCTCAGGAATCGGCAGAGGTTAAAGTAAAATTAAGACTAAATAATGACCACGTCTTTAACAGTAAATCCAGTCATTGAAGGCAGGCACCCTATGAATGAGTGGGAGTTTGCACCAGAGAGGAGGCAGTGGTAATCAATAGCCCGTAACTAATCACGTGAACGGATTAAGATACCAGTTATGGAGATATTAATTTTATACCACAGGTGGTAACACCATAGGAGTTACTGTACTATAAAATTTATTTGAAGAGAGGGGCTATGTAAGATGGCAAGAACTATGCCCCTTACATGAAGTCATTAAAGATCACCAAACTCACGTTGAGTTAACAGTAGGGCTGAACAAAAATGACTGACAAGGCACAACGCATCTTGTAGAGGGTATAGTATGGATGTATGTTCGGTGATGGTTTTAAAGTAATTCATGTGACATGAAAACTTTGTGGAAATGCATCGATTTACTGGAGGCTAGTTTATCCCAGGGAAGTATTCAGAGTTGACCACGGCTGGGCTGGGGAGCGGCGAAGGGAAGCAACAATAGGCAGCTTAGGGTGACTCAAACTCTGAGAAAGCGGTAACGGGGCGCGGCCTCCAGCTGCCTTAAGATGAGTAACAGTGAGGGGGTGGTTGACCCCATGCTGGTGTACCAGGAAGCAGAAGGAGAACTTGTACGCCTGTTGATAAATGTCTGTCGTCCCATTTTCAGTGAAACATGCGAGAAAGCCGCAGAAAGCTATGGTGGAGCGGTCAACAGAGGTCGAAATATGCGTGTTCGTGACTATAGCAACTTCACTCTGAATTCACGGTCTGCAGAGTCTGAAGTAAATCAGGTGAAGAGCGACAGAATGAAATACGCTGGCCTCTGATGGGAACGTAGGACCAAGGAATTTGAAGTACTCTCCTGGGAGTCAGCATTTCGGAAAAATTGGTGTTTTATGCAGATGATAACCTTGGTGGGTGGCCTGGGAGGAGCCAAATAGCAGAAGTTGAGAGGAAGGGAAATTTTGTGGGAATTTGTTCACTTCTCAGAGCAGGCATTGGCTGCACTGGGAAGCAACACATAATCAACACGACTTGCCCTGCAATTGGCGTAAGTGATTTTGCTGGAGGGGAAACCGAGGTGAAGAGCAGATTGGCAGAAATCTCCATAGAGTCTTCTATTCCCAGCTTGCCTAGAGTGCGGACGTGGCATTCTTTACTGAGCTTGCCTGAGAGAGATTGAGCATCTCTGCAGTTTAGGACTTAGCAAATGGAACGATTGAGCTTGGAGATTTTCGTTCAGCTATGTACTGAGCAAGACAGCTATTAGTGAATAGACGAGCGCAGCCTTGCAGCACCATGAGGCCATCCGACGTCCGCACAACGACGACGCCCCGCCACGCTAAATTCGGTGATATTGCACCCACTCCGGCTTGAGTTAGGCCACTGATTAATTTGTTGGATCACGTTGGCAAAGTTTCCACGAGGGTTTCATGGGCCGTGTACTGTAGAATTCTTCTCGCACTTCGCATTACGCCACGGTCAGTTGATAGGAATTAATTTTGATTTATTGCGTTTTTCTCCACGTAAACACAATTTATTCCCACTGCCTGTTAGGAGGGTCATGTAATGTGATGATTGAAGGTCGTGAGTTAAAATAAATTTTTGCTAATCGACTGCATCTGTTCTCAGTCAAGTAGTTGAATTCCCAAGTCACTTTCTTAATTACGTTTATGTTCAACATTTGCATCTGGTGTTCAATAGCTGAATATAACATCAATGTGCACCTCTTTTAATTAAAAGGAATGAATTCTGAATCAATTAATCTCAACATTGCCACCACAGTACAATTAGGTGCCACAGGGTCTTATTTCTTTCTTTTCGTTATTCGATATTGTGGCAGTTTTTGCAGTCTCTGTTGATCTGTTAGTCAATTAGCTGGGGTGAACACACGTAAAAACCAGATAAGTGACAGGTGGGGTGTTACAATTGAAGATTTTTTTCTTTTGTTGGTGTAACGAATCTGGCACCAGAGCTTGCAAAAGTATTTTTGAAACCACCTGTATTATATTCTGAGGGATGTTCTATCGTCTCTAACAATTTTATAAATGTCAGCATCATGTGTAATGTCTTTCGGAAGAATAAAGTGACCACTTTATGTAATTTGTTCCAAACTGATTTGCAGAGTCAGTCACAAAATAAAATGGTTTTTAAAGAAAAAAAGAGTGTCATAAAAACTTATTGTAGATTTGGACTATAGATACCCATGTTTGCTATATTTACAAGAACTATTCATTTGTTGTAAAACCTGTGACAGGCAAATATCCTTGCTGACGCTGGTATATTTAGATCATACCTTTGCTATACATATCTGAAAACTGAGTAAATTCGCTACTCGATCTGATACTGTACTGTCAAATCTAATGAAGCTGGATTGATCTTAGAAAACTGAGATGAGGTGAACGGGAAAATGTATACCACATTCATTGACCCAGAGAGGGCTTTTGATAGAATAAACTGGAAGATACTGTTTGGAATACTGAATAAAACTGGAATTTATGAGACAGATAAGACTGATTATCTATCTATACAATAACCAGACAATAGAAATATATACACACATCAAAAAAAGTTTTGTATCACTTCGGTTCTGAGATTTCCGGAACCTGTACAGAAAACTGGAATAGAGATCAGCATAAACATCTTTCCGACCTTTTTATTGTTTACGAAAACCACACATTGCATGTCGTAGCACCATACAGCGAGACCTTTAGAGGTGGTGGTCCAGGTTGCTGTACACACTGGTACCTCTAATACCCAGTAGCATGTACCTCTTGCATTGATGCATGCCTGTATTCGTCATGCATACCATCTACAAGTTCATCAAGGCACTGTTGGTCCAGATTGTCTCACTCCTGAACGGCGATTCGGCGTAGATCCCTCAGAGTGGTTGGTGAGTTACGTCGTCCATAAACAGCCCTTTTCAATCCATCTCAGGCATGTCCGATAGGTTTCATGTCTGGAGAACATGCTGACCACACCAGTCGAGCGATGTCGTTATCCTGAATGAAATCATCCACAAGATGTGCGCGATGGGGGCTCGAATTGTCGTGCGCGAATGCCTCGCCAATATGCTCCCAATATGGTTGCACTATCGGTCGGATGATGGCATTCACGTATCGTGCAGCCGTTAAGGCGCCTTCCATGACCACCAGTGGCGTACTTCAGCCCCACATAATGCCACCATAAAACAGCAGGGAACCTCCACCTAGCTGCACACGCCGAACAGTGTGTCTAAGGCGTTCAGCCTGACTGGGTTGACTCCAAACTCGTCTCCGACGACTGTCTGGCTGAAGACACATACATGCGACACTCATCGGTGAAGAGAACGCGATGCCAATCCTGAGTGGTCCTATCGGCATGTTATTTGGTCCATCTGTGGCTCTGAGCGCTATGGGACTCAACATCTTAGTTCATAAGTCCCCTAGAACTTAGAACTACTCATACCTAACTAACCTAAGGACGTCACACACACCCACGCCCGAGGCAGGATTCGAACCTGCGACCGTAGCAGTCCCACGGTTCCGGACTGCAGCGCCAGAACCGCACGGCCACCGCGGCCGGCGGTCCATCTGTACCGCGCTGCATGGTGTCGTGGTTGCAAACATGGACCTCGCCATGGACGTCGGGAGTGAAGTTGCGCATCATGCAGCCTATTGTGCACAGTTTGAGTCGTAACACGACGTCCTGTCGCTGCACGAAGAGCATTATTCTACAAGGTAGCGTAGCTGTCAGGGTTCCTCCGAGCCATAATCCGTAGGTAACGGTCATCCACTGCAGTAGTGGCCCTTGGGTGGCCTGAGCGAGGCATGTCATCGACAGTACCTGTCTCTCTGTATCTCCTCCATGTCCGAACAACGTCGCTTTGGTTCACTCCGAGAAAACAGGGCACTTCCCTTGTCGAGAGCCCTTCCTGGCCCAAAGTAACAATGCGGACGCGATCGTACCTCAGTATTGACCGTCTAGGCATCGTTGAACTACAGACAACACGAGCCGCATACCTCCTTCCTGGTGGGATGACCGGAACTGACCGACTGTCGGACCCCCTCGGTCTAATAGGCGCTGCTCATGCATGGTTGTAAACATCTTTGGGCTGGTTTAGTGACATCTCTGAACAGTCAAAGGGACTGTGTCTTTGACAAAATATCCACAGTTGCATCAATGACTACAAGTGTAATAAGAAATGCCAAGAAAGGAAGGAAAATATATTTGTTTAACAAGAGTGATAGGGCACAAATCGCAGAATATCTGAGTGACCACCATCAAACGTTCATTTCTGAGGAAGAGGATGTGGAACAAAAATGGAAAAAATTCAGAAACATCGTCCAGTACGCCTTAGATAAGTTCGTACCGACTAAGGTCCAAAGCGAGGGGAAAGATCCACCGTGGTATAACAATCATGTACGAAAGGTACTACGGAAACAAAGAAAGCTTCATCATAGGTTTAAGAGTAGTCGAATCATAGCTGATAAGGAAAAGCTGAACGAAGCGAAAAAGAGCGTAAAGAGAGCAATGAGAGAAGCATTCAACGAATTCGAACATAAAACATTGGCAAACAATCTAAACAAGAACCCTAAAAAGTTTTGGTCATATGTAAAATCGGTAAGCGGATCTAAATCCCCTATTCAGTCACTCGTTGACCACGATGGCACCGAAACAGAGGACGACCGAAGAAAGGCAGAAATACTGAATTCAGTGTTCCGAAACTGTTTCACTGCGGAAAATCGTAACACGGTCCCTGACTTCAGCCGTCGCACGGACGCCAAAATGGAAAATATTGAAATAAACGATATCGGAATTGAAAAACAACTGCTATCACTTAGTAGCGGAAAAGCATCCGGACCAGACGAGATACCCTTAAGATTCTGCAGTGATTATGCTAAAGAACTTGCCCCCTTTCTATCAGCAATTTATCGTAGATCGCTGGAAGAACGTAAAGTACCTAGCGACTGGAAGAAAGCGCAGGTCGTTCCCATTTTCAAGAAGGGTCATAAATCAGATGCGAATAATTATAGGCCTATTTCGCTTACGTCAATCTGTTGTAGAATAATGGAACATGTTTTGTGTTCTCGTATTATGACGTTCTTAGATAATACAAATCTCCTTCATCATAACCAACATGGATTCCGCAAACAGAGATCATGTGAAACTCAGCTCGCCCTATTTGCCCAAGAAATTCACAGTGCCGTAGACACTGGCGAGCAGATTGATGCCGTATTCCTGGACTTCAGGAAGGCATTTGATACGGTTCCGCACTTACGTTTAGTGAAAAAAATACGAGCTTACGGAATATCGGACCAGGTTTGTGATTGGATTCAGGATTTCCTAGAAGAAAGAATACAACATGTCATTCTTAACGGTTCAAAATCTGCAGATGTAGAGGTAATTTCGGGAGTACCGCAGGGAAGCGTGATAGGACCTTTATTGTTTACAATATACATAAATGACTTAGTTGACAACATCGGTAGCTCCGTGAGGCTATTTGCAGATGACACGGTTGTCTACAAGAAAGTAGCAACATCAGAAGACTCGTACGTACTCCAGGAGGACCTGCAGAGGATTAATGCATGGTGCGACAGCTGGCAGCTTTCCCTAAACGTAGGTAAATGTAGTATAATGCGCATACATAGGGGCAGAAATCCATTCCAGTACGATTATGCCATAGGTGGTAAATCATTGGAAGCGGTAACGACCGTAAAATACTTAGGAGTTACTATCCGGAGCGATCTGAAGTGGAATGATCACATAAAACAAATAGTGGGAAAAGCAGGCGCCAGGTTGAGATTCATAGGAAGAATTCTAAGAAAATGTGACTCATCGACGAAAGAAGTAGCTTACAAAACGCTTGTTCGTCCGATTCTTGAGTATTGCTCATCAGTATGGGACCCTTACCAGGTTGGATTAATAGAAGAGATAGACATGATCCAGCGAAAAGCAGCGCGATTCGTCATGGGGACGTTTAGTCAGCGCGAGAGCGTTACGGAGATGCTGAACAAGCTCCAGTGGCGGACACTTCAAGAAAGGCGTTACGCAATACGGAGAGGTTTATTATCGAAATTACGAGAGAGCACATTCCGGGAAGAGATGGGCAACATATTACTACCGCCCACATATATCTCGCGTAATGATCACAACGAAAAGATCCGAGAAATTAGAGCAAATATGGAGACTTACAAGCAGTCGTTCTTCCCACGCACAATTCGTGAATGGAACAGGGAAGGGGGGATCAGATAGTGGTACAATAAGTACCCTCCGCCACACACCGTAAGGTGGCTCGCGGAGTATAGATGTAGATGTAGATGTAGATCTTCAGGAGTTCTGGCAACTGGGGTGATGAAAAACGTTTTTTGACGTGTGTGTTACTGGCTTTAAGAAAAAGTTTGGGACAAGAAGAGGTCTCCGACAAGGCTGTTCTCTCTTTCGATATTTATTTAATTTGTTTATAAAAAGTGCAGTAGAAGATAAAACAATGATGGTTGATATATTGCGCAGAAAAGCTAGGGCAAAAATGAACGTAGCAAACAAAATAATGATGCAACTATATGAATTTTGAATCTTAGGAAGTAAAACAACAGATGACAACAGAAGTTTAATGGATATTGAAAGATGAACTACAATGACTAAAGAAGCCTTTACAAACAATAGTGATTTATTAACAAACAGCCAGCTTAATATAGAAACAAGAGAAAAGTTCGCCAAATCATTCAGGTGGAACTTTTTATATTATGGACTCCAGTGGAACGGTAAAAGGAAAAAGAAGGAATAGCGATGTGGATACTGAGAAAAGAAAGCCACAGAAACATCCTGTAGTGAATGAAAATATAATCAACAAATACTACAAGAAATTAATTAGAAAAGAACATTGATTAACACCATGCGGATAAAAAAACTACATAAATTTGATACCTATTTCGAAGCGATAGCTTCACAAAAAGCATCATAGATGGAAAAATCCTGGGAAAAAAATCAACAGACAGGCCCAGAACGTCCATATTTCAAATTCCTGTGAGTAAAATAAAGTGCACCAACTGCAAACAAATCGTAAAGAAGACGAAGGTCACAGAAAGGTGCCTTAATGTCTGATGACGGCGAGTAAAATAGACCACATGCGCCTCAGATTGATAGTTTGTGTTGTTG
The DNA here is from genome assembly GCF_021461395.2 of Schistocerca americana. Lineage (NCBI taxonomy): Eukaryota > Metazoa > Arthropoda > Insecta > Orthoptera > Acrididae > Schistocerca > Schistocerca americana. The sequence goes on from NC_060124.1 coordinate 530,335,833, forward strand.
TGGCGAGCAGGCAGCGTGCTGACTACTGAGCCTACACATACAGAGAGAGACAATGGTAATATCATCCCAATATGACTGAGAGCACAGGACGCCATGATTTTACTGTCACTGTGTTTGCTGAACTCGAGGGGGGAGGGGGGGGGGGGGAAAGGCGGACAGTGCTATCACAGACTGTTTTAATGCTATGAGTACTATTTCTGTGCTACATATTTCAATATCGAATTGCTCTATGCCTCACTGTACCATTACATGTTGTAGGGAAGCAGCCTACTCACGCCGTATAAAATTCACATCAGTCTTTCCATTGTGTGCCAGCCAGTCCACTGTAACTAGCTCTGACGTCATAAATGTTATAAATGTTGCGCAATACTTTAAAAATCAAGTAAATAACCTGAAACGTTTCTAGCATGTCAGGAGTAATACTAAATCAATATGTGTTGATATCAGTTCAATAACTTTAACAATTTTCGAAATTTGGATGTTTTTCCGTAAAAATCATTGGCACAACAGAAGAGAGCTAGAAACTTAAAAATTTATATTTAGATTCCTTTTTCATAATAATTTAGTAGAAACAGTATTTTGGATCTCACAAATTAACATTTTAGTTGAAATTCATAATTTTCTGGTTTTTGTCTTAGAAATTAAGGAAGCCAGATAGATTAAGTAGGTGAACAAATAAGGCTAGGATGTTTAAATTTAAGTAGAAGGGAGATCCGCTATAATCATAAAGATGTGAGAAGTTTCAACTGAATAACTATAAAACTATAGCGATAGCGTATCTCCAAAGGGCAAGTTCAGACCTCGTCTACTGCGTGTAGTGTAATTAAATTAATTCTCTCGCCCAAAATATTTGATTTAGCTACGTCAGACTTTTATTATGATTACTTACATGTGTGCTGAATGCACATTTAAATTGAGAGCTTCATCAGCCATCAGCAAAGGAAGTGATGATTTATTCAATAACTTATAGTGGTGCATTACTAGCCCAGCGGCTAGCCGGGAGAGCAATTTTGATCAGGCGTTCCCTTAGCCGTCCAAACCGCGGCTTTATATATAAGAACGCTGCGCGAGAGAAAAGGCCCCAGTTCTCTCCAGACGCTGATTTGGCCACCACCTGTGCTGGGAGTCGCGTCGCGTCGGTATCATTGCTATAAGCAGCCTCGGATGCCGTAATAAGTTACTCGGGATACGCGTAACCATGAAATCGTTTTCGAGTGAAGTGTTAATTCTGGGATGACTTTAATGATCTATCGTCAGTTTGCGTATGTCGTATTTTCACGCGCCGCCGCGGGACAGACATTGTACAATTATTTAGCGTGGCGTTTGATGAGCATTATCATCAAATTATGGCGAGCATTCACTTAAACATTTAATTAGAACAGTTATAGTTGCATCTGCGCATTAGACTCTGAACCGCTCTGGTAGTTGGATTGTGTGGATTCTTTTTTGGTCTGTGACTTTCAGAATATAGTGAACATTTTAGAGAGAATCTTTTTTGATTATGAATCCCAGACAATCTCCTAATTCCTCAGAGCTATAAGCTGTAGCTATTAGTGTATTTCTCAGATGAAGTGGGCACTAGGAATTCTAGTAACAGGCTTCACGTTTTGATAATCACTTTCTGGTTGTCAATACTGTAGTTACAGAGCCAGTGTTGAGAACGGCAAAAGACAGCATAAATAATAGGAACATTTATTCACAATAATCCCACCCACCGCCCCACAACATGTTCTAATAGTGCAGTTTACACACCGTCAATACACATTATAATTGATGACAGCTCTCGAACTAGATTCTTAGAGAGGCTTTTGCAACCTGACTTTCATTGACTTAGGTGATTCCATACTGAGGTGATAAATGTCATGGGATACTTCCTTATATCATGTCAGACCTCCTTTTGCCTGGCTTAATGCAGCAACTGGACGTGGCATGGACTCAACAAGTCGCTGGAAATGCCCTGCATATACTGGGTGTTGCAAAAAGGTACGGCCAAACTTTCAGGAAACATTCCTCACACACAAAGAAAGAAAATATGTTATGTGGACATGTGTCCGGAAACGCTTACTTTCCATGTTAGAGCTAATTTTACTACTTCTCTTCAAATCACATTAATCATGGAATGGAAACACACAGCAACAGAATGTACCAGCGTGACTTCAAACACTTTGTTACAGGAAATGTCCAAAATGTCCTCCGTTATCGAGGATACATGCATCCACCTTCGATCGCATGGAATCCCTGATGTGCTGATGCAGCCCTGGAGAATGGTGTATTGTATCACAGCCGTCCACAATACGAGCACGAAGAGTCTCTACATTTGGTACCGGGCTTGCGTAGACAAGAGCTTTCAAATGCCCCCATAAATGAAAGTCAAGAGGGTTGAGGTCAGGAGAGCGTGCAGGCCATGGAATTGGTCCGCCTCTACCAATCCATCGGGCACCGAATCTGTTGTTGAGAAGCGTACAAACACTTCGACTGAAATGTGCAGGAGCCCCATCGTGTATGAAGCACCTGTTGTGTCGTACTTGTAAAGGCACATGTTCTACCAGCACAGGTAGAGTATCCCGTATGAAATCATGATAACGTGCTCCATTGAGCGTAGGTGGAAGAACATGGGGCCCAATCAAGACATCACCAACAATGCCTGCCCAAACGTACACAGAAAATCTGTGTTGATGACGTGATTGCACAATTACGTGCGGATTCTAGTCAGTCCACACATGTTGAGTGTGAAAATTTACAGTTTGATCACGTTGGAATGAAGCCTCATCCGTAAAGGGAACATTTGCACTGAAATGAGGATTGACGCATTGTTGGATGAACCATTCGCAGAAATGTACCCGTGGAGGCCAATCAGCTGCTGATAGTGCCTGCACACGTTGTACATGGTACGGAAACAACTGGTTCTCCCGTAGCACTCTCCATACAGTGACTGGGTCAACGTTACCTTGTACAGCAGCAACTTCTCTGACGCTGACATTAGGGTTATCGTCAACTGCACGAAGAATTGCCTCGTCCATTGCAGGTGTCCTCGTCGTTCTAGGTCTTCCCCAGTCGTGAGTCATAGGCTGGAATGTTCCGTGCTCCCTAAGACGCCGATCAATTGCTTCGAACGTCTTCCTGTCGGGACACCTTCGTCCTGGAAATGTGTCTCGATACAAACGTACCGCGCCATGGCTATTGCCCCGTGCTTATCCATACATCAAATGGGCATCTGCCTGTGGTGTCACCGCCAGACACCACACTTGCTAGGTGGTAGCTTAAATCGGCCGCGGTCCATTTAGTACATGTCGGACCCGCGTGTCGCCACTGTGTGATCGCAGACCGAGCGCCACCACAAGGCAGGTCTCGAAATACGGAATAGCACTCGCCCCAGCTGTACGGACGGCATTGCTAGCGACTACACGGACGAAGCATCGCTCATTAGCCGAGCAGATAGTTAGCATGCATTGCTCATTAGCCGAGCAGACAGTTAGAATAGCCTTCAGCTAAGTCCATGGCTACGACCTAGCAAGGCGCCATTTGTAACATTGCATGTACCTCAAGATAGAGTCTCACTTGTATCACCAAGAACGTTGTAAACCAAAGGACTATATAAAAAGTTAAGTGTTCTAGTAGCTACATACTTTTCTTTATAACATTAATAAGTATCCTGTTTCAGACCTCTATCAAGCCTACTTAAGATTACGCGTGCCTCTCGGCTACTTCAGTGTGGCGTAACAGTCTTGTTACGTCACAACACTGCCAACTCTGCATTTGTAAACATTGCACTGACTGCAAAACCACGTTCGTGATAAACACTAACCTGTTGATGCTATGTACTGATGTGCTTGATGCTAGTACTGCAGAGCAATGAGTCGCATGTCAACACAAGCACCGAAGTCAACATTACCTTCCTTCAATTGGGCCAACTGGCGGAGAATCGAGGAAGTACAGTACATACTGACGAAACTAAAATGAGCTCTAACATGTAAATTAAGAGTTTCCGGACACATGTCCACATAACATCTTTTCTTTATTTGTGTGTGAGGAATGTTTCCTGAAAGTTTGGCAGTGCCTTTTTGTAACACCCTGTAGACTGAGCCTTGTTGTCTCTATAACCGTCCATAACTGTGGAAAGTGGTACCAATGCAGGATTTTGTGGACGAACTGTCCTCCCGATTATGTCCAATGAATGTTCAATGGGATTCATGTCGGTCGATGTTGTTGGCAAAGTCATTCACTCAAATTGTCCGGAATGTTCTTCAAATAAATCGAGAACAATTTAGGTCTCGTGACATGACATCTTTGTTCTGGAGCATGAGTTTCATGAATGGCTCAAAGTAGCAGATCATTTCCAGTCAATGATCAGTTCAGTTGGTCTAGAGGACGCCCTCCATTCCTTGTAAACACAGCCGATACCATTACGGAGCCAGCACCAGGTTGTACAGTACCTGGTTGACAACCTGGGTCCATGGCTTCGTGGGGTCTGCACCGCACCTGAATCCCACCATCTGCTCTTACCAACTGAAATCGGAACTCATCCGATCAGGCAACGGTTTTCCGGTCGTCTAGGATCCAACCGATTTGGACACTAGCCCAGGAGAGGCGCTGCAGGCGATGCCGTGCTGTTAGCAAAGGCACTCGCGTCGATCATCTGCTGCCACAGCACATTAACGCCAGATTTTACCACCTGTCCTAAAAGTGTCGTTCATCGTACGCCCATTATTTATTTCTTCGGTTATTACACGCAGTGCTGATTGTCTGTTAGCAATGACAACTCTACGCAAACGCAGCTGCTCTAGGTCATTAAGTGGAGGTCGTTGGTCACTGTACTGCCCGTAGCAAGATGTAATGCTTAAAATTTGGTGTTCTCGGCTCACTCTTGACGCAGTGGATCTTGGAGAATACTGAATTCCCTAACGATTTCTGAAACGGAATACCCCATGTGTCTAGCTTAAAGTATCACTCTGCGCTCAAAGTCTGTTAATTCCCGCCATAGTCACGTCGGAAACCTTTTCACATGACTCACCTTAGAACTAATGACAGCTCCGTCAGTGCATTGCCTTTTATTCCTTTTGTAAGCTATATTACGGTCATATGTATACGCTCGTATCGCTGTCCTGTGACTTCTGTCACCACATGGAATGTGACAGTAATGAGCCTTACTATGTTGTTCTGCAGTTGGCTATAGAAGGAGAAGCGAGGACACAACGTAAACAGTGGGCGATAGTATATCAGGAGGACAGAAATCTAAGGGCCGCCTTGCATCAACCTACAGTAATAATTCCTTTCTGTATGAAAATAAGTATATCTTTTCGTTGACATGTACGATTTTTTTTATTATTAATGGAACAAAAATGACAAAGTTTTATTACGAAGCCATTATCATACTGGAGTGAAATTTTCACCCTGCAGCGGAGTGTGCGCTGTTATGAAACTTCCTGGCAGATTAAAACTGTGACCTGCACCGAGACTCGAACTCGGGACCTTTGCCTATAGCGGGCAAGTGCTCTACCATCTGAGATAAACGAAGCACACAGGTCTCGGTTCGGCACACAGTTTTAATCTGACAGGAAGTTTCAGAACAGCTCACACTCCGCTGCAGAGTGAAAATTTCATTCTGGAAACATCCCCCAGGCTGTGGCTAAGCCATGTCTCCGCAATATCCTTTCTTCCAGGAGTTCTAGTTCTGAAAGGTTGGCAGGAGAGCTTCTGTGAAGTTTGGAAGGTAGGAGACGAGATATTGGCAGAAGTAAAGCTGAGGACAGGGCGTGAGTCGTGCTTGGGTAGCTCAGATGGTAGAGCACTTGCCTGCGAAAGGCAAAGGTCCCGAGTTGGATTCTCGGTCTGGCACACAGTTTTAATTTGCCATGAAGTTCCATTATCATACTGTGACACTAACAGTACACCAATACTAGAAACTGTTTCTCGATTTCTGCATAACTTATGGATAGTTAATTCTACGTTACATCAAATTTTTTTTATTTTTGCAGCATTCGAAATGTAAGTTACGGAAAACGTCTCTGCGTTCCCTCCAGTGCAACAAAACGTTATTAGGGCTCCAAAGATGAATGCAAAATACATTCGGAGGACACAGGAGAAGACATTCAAAGTTTAGTGGACTCTGTCCCAAAATGAAAACCTAAATCACGTCTGTCTCTAAGAAAGAAGGAAATAAATGCCGTTTTCTATCCAGTTCTCTATATTTCCAGAATATTGACTAATGAAAATAATCTTTCACCAATTTCGCTGTTTCTAGGACATACACACTATTTCGCAGCAATGTGCATCAGTCACACCAACATTAAATACACTCCTGGAAATGGAAAAAAGAACACATTGACACCGGTGTGTCAGACCCACCATACTTGCTCCGGACACTGCGAGAGGGCTGTACTAGCAATGATCACACGCACAGCACAGCGGACACACCAGGAACCGCGGTGTTGGCCGTCGAATGGCGCTAGCTGCGCAGCATTTGTGCACCGCCGCCGTCAGTGTCAGCCAGTTTGCCGTGGCATACGGAGCTCCATCGCAGTCTTTAACACTGGTAGCATGCCGCGACAGCGTGGACGTGAACCGTATGTGCAGTTGACGGACTTTGAGCGAGGGCGTATAGTGGGCATGCGGGAGGCCGGGTGGACGTACCGCCGAATTGCTCAACACGTGGGGCGTGAGGTCTCCACAGTACATCGATGTTGTCGCCAGTGGTCGGCGGAAGGTGCGCGTGCCCGTCGACCTGGGACCGGACCGCAGCGACGCACGGATGCACGCCAAGACCGTAGGATCCTACGCAGTGCCGTAGGGGACCGCACCGCCACTTCCCAGCAAATTAGGGACACTGTTGCTCCTGGGATACCGGCGAGGACCATTCGCAACCGTCTCCATGAAGCTGGGCTACGGTCCCGCACACCGTTAGGCCGTCTTCCGCTCACGCCCCAACATCGTGCAGCCCGCCTCCAGTGGTGTCGCGACAGGCGTGAATGGAGGGACGAATGGAGACGTGTCGTCTTCAGCGATGAGAATCGCTTCTGCCTTGGTGCCAATGATGGTCGTATGCGTGTTTGGCGCCGTGCAGGTGAGCGCCACAATCAGGACTGCATACGACCGAGGCACACAGAGCCAACACCCGGCATCATGGTGTGGGGAGCGATCTCCTACACTGGCCGTACACCACTGGTGATCGTCGAGGGGACACTGAGTAGTGCACGGTACATCCAAACCGTCATCGAACCCATCGTTCTACCATTCCTAGACCGGCAAGGGAACTTGCTGTTCCAACAGGACAATTCACGTCCGCATGTATCCCGTGCCATCCAACGTGCTCTAGAAGGTGTAAGTCAACTACCCTGGCCAGCAAGATCTCCGGATCTGTCCCCCATTGAGCATGTTTGGGACCGGATGAAGCGTCGTCTCACGCGGTCTGCACGTCCAGCACGAACGCTGGTCCAACTGAGGCGCCGGGTGGAAATGGCATGGCAAGCCGTTCCACAGGACTACATCCAGCATCTCTACGATCGTCTCCATGGGAGAATAGCAGCCTGCATTGCTGCGAAAGGTGGATATACACTGTACTAGTGCCGACATTGTGCATGCTCTGTTGCCTGTGTCTATGTGCCTGTGGTTCTGTCAGTGTGATCATGTGATGTGTCTGACCCCAGGAATGTGTCAATAAAGTTTCCCCTTCCTGGGACAATGAATTCACGGTGTTCTTATTTCAATTTCCAGGAGTGTACATAACCATTCAAGAACGAGATTCTCTTTAATCTGCCATGAAGTATGTAATATATTAGAAGTTGTTGGTCGGTGCCATTTGTCAAATCTACGTCACGTTGTAGTCGTCAAGTGCCTGCATTCCACCTAATTGTACCTTCCACTGAATGGCTGGCCAGTGCTGTCTGCAGAGCATGGTGGTACTGCAGCGCCTCTAGCTGTCAAGCGGACAACTGCTCGCAGCTCCAGGCCTGCCATCCCTCCCAGACAGGAAACCCTTTGCTCCACTACGCTTCTCTCCATTTGCGACCGCGCCGAGCAAATTGTCGGTCAGCCGCAGACGACCGTGAGGCGGCGACTATCGACTGTCCACTTGCTGGCAGAGAGTGCAGCCGTCAGGCCCTCTACCACGCGTCTGGCGGTGGAGGAGGGGCGGTTGTAGTCTCGAGAAAAACATGACCCTTAGCCGAGTACTGAATGTGCAGCAAAGGGAGTTTCGTCTGCTATGAGCTGTCGTTACTGCTAGCACCTCTACAAAATACAGAGTGTTTCAGAAAGAATGACCTGATTTCAAAATTCCACATTTATTAATAAAAATGTACACAAACATGGGATAAATTCCAAAATACAAAATCTTAAAGTTTTAGCTGTGCTATTTGAAATGCTCTTTGTATTCACCAGCAGTAGCACAACATTTAAACGATATATAACTCATATTCAAAGGCCTTGCTGCAGTGGTAACACCGGTATCTGTCAGATCACGGAATTTAAGCGCTGTCGGGCTGGGCTAGCACTTGCATGAGTGATCATCCGGTCTGCCGAGCGCTGTTGGCAAGCGGGCTGCACTCAGCCCTTGTGAGGCAAAGTGCGGAGCTGCTTGATTGAGAAGTCGCGAGGCCAGTCTCGTAAACTGCCATACAGCTGGGAGAGCGGTGTGCTGGCCACATGCCCCTCCATATCTGCATCCAGCGGCGCCTGTGGGTTGAGGATGACAGTGCTACCGACCGGTACCATAAGGCCTTCCAAGGCCTTCTTGGACGGAGTTTAGTTTAGTTTATAATTCATCATAAACTGTACGCCGTACACCTGCTTTTACAGAAGTTATGGCGCCTGTTATACTGTTCTTCACTTCTTCTAAGTCGTGAGGTAGGGGAGATGAACACACTTTCCTTTACGTATTCCCACAAAAAAAAATCCCATGAGGTCATGTCTGCTATCACGGAGGTCAAGTATGCAGGCCAGTGTCTTGGAGTCCTGTGCTCCCTGTCCAGCATTGAGGCAGAGTGTCAATGACAAGGGAAACTCCCCACTGCACCCTTCTCAGATTTAGTGGTAAGAGGGTCCAGTGGACAGCACAAAACCATGACCGGTTACCTATGATGCCGTTGCCATTTCAGACTGCTCTTTATTGCACTTCTTGTACTTGAACTGTTCACTATTTCTATTTTGGTTTTTTATTCACAGTTCAGTTCACCTCCTTCCTGTTCTCATGCTTGATCTGTGTTCAGTTTTTGACGGGATGGCTATCGAAATGGAACCGCTAACGTTTGATGACAAGGCTACAAGTCAACCGAATCCTCTACACGTCTGGTGTGTCATATACGGGATTAGTGACAGTACGTGTGTCATACGTTGGGAATCTGTTATCAAATGGGAATTTCTTATCGACGCACCTAATTTGTACGACTGGTATCTATATCACTAACGTCGATTTGAAGTAGGGTTTTGGAACATATACTGTATTCTAACATTATGAAGTACCTCGAAGAAAACGATTTATTGACACATAGTCAGCACGGAATCTGAAAATATCGTTCTTGTGAAACACAACTAGCTCTTTATACTCATGAAGTAATAAGTGCTATCGACAGGAGACGTCAATTCCATATTTTTAGGTTTTCAAAAGGCTTGCGACACCGTTCCTCACAAGCGTCTTCCAACCAAACTGCGTGCTTACGGAGTATCGCCTCAGTTGTGCGACTGGATTCGTGATTTCCTGTCCGAAAGACGACAGTTCGTAGAAATAGACGGAAAGTCATCGAGTCATCGAGTAAAACAGAAGTAATATCCGGCGTTCGCCAAGGAAGTGTTATAGGCCCTCTATTGTTCCTGATGTATATTAACGACATACGAGACAATCTGAGTAGCCGTCTTAGATTGTTTGCAGATGATGCTGTCATTTACCGTCTTGTGTCGTCAGATGATCAAAACGAATTGCAAAGTGATTTAGATAAGATATCTGTATGGTGCGAAAAGTGGCAATTGACCCTGAATAAAGAACAGAGTGAAGTTATTCACATGAGTACTAAAACAAATAAACTAAATTTCGATTACGCGATAGAAATAGTGAACAGTTCAAGTACAAGAAGTGTAATAATGAGCAATCTGAAGGCTGTAAATTCAGCTAAATACTTAGGGATTACAATCACAAATAACCTAAATTGGAACGATCACATAGATAATATTGTGGGTAGAGCAAACCAAAGACTGCGACTCAATGGCAGAACACTTGGAAAGTCCAACAGGTCTACTAAAGAGACTGCTTACACCACGCTTGTCGGCCCTATTCTGGAATACTGCTGTGCGGTGTGGGATCCGGATCAGGTGGTACTGACGGATGTCATCGAAAAAGTACAAAGAAGGGCAGCTCGTTCTGTACTATCGCGAAATTGGGGAGATAGTTCCACAGACATGACACTTGAATTGGAGTGGCAATCATTAAAGCAAGGGCGTTTTTCGTTGCAACGGAATCTTCTCATGAAATTTCAATCACTAATTTTCTTCTCCGATTGCGAAAACATTCTGTTGGCACCCATATACATAGGTAGAAATGATCATCACGATAAAATAAGAGAAATCAGAGCTCGCACAGAAAAATTTAAGTGCTCGTTTCTCCCCCGTGCCGTTCGAGAGTGGAACGGTAGAGAGACAGCTTAAAGGTGGTTCATTGAACCCTCTGCCAGGAACTTTATTGTAAATAGCAGAGTAATCACGTAGATGTAAGTGAGTGAGCCGGCCGTTCGTGCCCGAGCGGTTCTAGGCGCTTCAGTCTGGAACCGCGCCCCCGCTACGATCGTAGGTTCTAATACTGCCTCGGGCGTGGATGTGTGTGACGTCCTTAGGTTAGTTAGGTTAAAGTAGTTGTACGTTCTAGGGGACTGATGATCTCAGATGTTAAGTCCATAGTGCTCAGAGCCATTTTTTTGTAAGTGAGTGAGATACGCCTCCTTGCTCGAAGTAGGTGTTCATATGAGCGTGAATGTGGTCACTCCAAAGGAAATGACGAAAACGTAAAAGTTTGTCACATAATATACAATAAATGAACTCAACAGTTTGTCATTCACATAGTTCCTCTGTGTCCTGTCAAAACATATGTTCTTAACGTTTTTGAAGTTGCGTTTCGTTTTGGAAGTGTTGACTCTTGAATTTCTTTGTTGTAATATAGATCACACCCGTTTATTTGTTGTTTACATTTCTGTGAGACTTTTATGTGGTATCTTGCCCGCTCTCACATTTACTTGCGATGGTAACGTATTCTTACCACATGACTCATAATGTATAACCAATGTATAGTATGGCAACTGCCAAGACTACAGAAAGAGAACAGACATTTCAATGATAGGACAGACAGTTCATAATGTTGTGAAAAAAAAAAAATTGGCACGATCCCTCGTTTTCAACAAGGCTCGCCCATCTGGCAGTACAAAACCATGACCGGTTACCCACGACGCCGTTGCCATTTCAGGCTGTTCTTTCTTGCACTTCCTGTTCTTGGACCGTTCACTATTTCTAATTTGCTTTTTTATTCACACTGGCTCATCTTACAACTAAATCTGAGGGGGGCACGATGGGGAGTTTCTCTTGTGAGAAACTGGCGTACGTTGTTGTATCAGTGTTGTGTAGTTCTACCCTGTTGGAGAATGAAGTCATCGAAGTCCTCCTGAAGTTGTGGAAAGTCAGTTCTGCAGCAGTTGAAGGTAGGTCATTCCAGTCACTGTATTTTCCTCACAAAAGAAGGGATCACACACTTTTTCACGAGAAATGGCACAATAAAGTTTACTTTAGGTGAGTGTCTTTCTTGCTCACGAGGATTCTGGAGTCCCCATATGTGCGCATTATGTCAGTTTACCGCTAACATGAAATATTGCTCCGTCACTGAAAATTAAGTGTGGTAAAATGTATCTATCGTCTTCCATGATCTCCAGCAGAGCATTGCTGAAGTCAACCTGTTTCCTTTTATCACTAACCTGAAGAGCTTGCACTGCTTGTAGTCTGTATGGGCTGTAGACCAAACGACGCCTTAACACTCGCCACACAGTCGTATGAGGCACAGCCAGTTCTCTGCACGTGCGGCGAGTAGCTTTTCGTTGTCTCCCCTCACACATTTGCAGAATTTTTTCCACCATGTCACCAGAAGTGCGAGGTCGACCTGGACTCTTACCTTTGCACAAGCATCTTGTCTCTTCAGATTGGCATTACCAACGACGAATGTTTTGCGTGCAGGCGGATCTATGCCTAAGTGGCGACGTAAGGCATGCTGGACCGAAATCACTGACTCACTCTTTGCAAACTGCAGCGCACAAAACGCCTTCTGTTGAGTGGACGCCATCTTACTTCTGACTGACTGACATCTAACGGCGATTTTCTGAAACTCTAGGCCACGCCCATTCAAACAGCACCCATTTCCTTGCTGGCACGTCGCATGTTTCGTAATTATTACCGTCCAAAATCAGGTAATTCTTTTTGAAACATCCTGTAGATTCCGCACGACTTTGAAATTTTATTTATTTTCTTTTATACCTATTGTTTCATTCGAGTTTTAGTAGCAGGATCCTTAGCAAGTCAGAATGCTTCATGCAGATGCTGGCGCAGCCGACTGCAGTTCGCAATTATCTGAAGATGCTGTAGAACTGTAAGTGACATGACGAACTATTTTGTTACTGATATGGATTGAAACACAGCACATATAGCCAATACTAATCAAACATGACCGAGACGCCAACACAGGACCAGTTCTCATTGTCAAATGGTTCAAATGGCTCTGAGCACTATGGGTCTCAACTTCTGAGGTCATTAGTCCCCTAGAACTTAGAACTAGTTAAACCTAACTAACCTAAGGACATCACAAACATCCATGCCCGAGGCAGGATTCGAACCTGCGACCGTAGCGGTCTTGCGGTTGCAGACTGCAGCGCCTTTAACCGCACGGCCACTTCGAGTTCTCATTGTCGACTACGCATAAAGAGTCGTGAAACCTCGAAGTTTCCACTACTATCAGTTAGCAGATCTGACCTTTGAATTACACAAGGTTCATCTCTAATGACCTCGATGTCGACGGGACGTCAAACCTAATCGCCCTTCCAATTACAAAAGGATTTTTTTTTACCTGACTGCAAATTCTTTTCAGCAACTATTGTCCCCGTTAACTAACGACGAAAGATGCTTAATGTGGTTGCGGCTGTAAGAAACAATTTCTACGCATGTTTAAACTTGAAATGAAGTTACATGATTCAAATCCAGAACCTAATCGGATTGTTAACTAAGAACAATTAAATGTTGTATATCGATTATTTCAGCAGCGGAGAGATGTTTGAACCTGAAATGCCTTGCCAGAATTCGAACATGGCACCTATCACAGTTCTTTTTAGTCGCGAATAGCCGCTAATATTGGTTTCTTTCACCAGAAGCGAAATAATGTGACGAACAGTTCTGTGCTGACCGTGAATCGAACCCTGAGCATAATCGTCATTGTTGACTTCGCACGAAGGGACATTAAATATCGAATTCTTTTTTACTGGCAGCAAGGAGTGGCATGTCGAAGTGACACGTCGGAAGAAGCAATGTCGGTCGTAAATTGCGCAAAAAAGACGTAAAGACTATTTACAAATCGACAAAGAATATCAGAGAGTGTGTCATCTTGGCAAAGGGCAAAAAGGTTACATACTGTCGTGAGTATACCACTTACCATCTTTTATTCGCTGTGTTGTGGTTCTGTTATTTCACTGACTGATTGCTTCTTATTGGAAGAGTTCCAGCCATCAATCCCATAACATATAAAAAAAATCAACAGTTTCCTCGTTTTTTTGTTGATCAGCCTATTACGGGCCTAACATATCAATCTCCGGTTCAAGTTAGTGTCCCTGAACGGAAGTCACACTGGACCTCTAAAATAGGTGACGTGATAGCGTTTTAATGGTGCAAGTTCCACCGCTATGGGCGGAAACAATTCCAAGAATCTTGCTTTCTAAGTATCGTGAAAGTGAACAAATGCACGAATGACCTTTTTGTGTCGATCCCTTCAGTGTTTCGTACATCGTTCGCCCTTTCTCGAGCTATACGATGCATCTCCCAATCGTGTGCACCTACTTAAAATTGCGTGTTATCGCCTTTGGATTAAAGGATCACGTTGCGTTATTAATTGTCAAGAGTAAGGAACGCTTAACTGGTCATAAAGCCATAATCAAAACGTTAACAAACCCCATTTAGCATTGCGATACCAAACCAGATCCTGTCCCATTTGGATGGATTTGTACCCGCTTGTAAGTAATAGTTGCTCAGGGAGAGTGTGGTTGTACGAAATGAATGTCAGAACAGAGAAAAACAAATCTACATTTATAACATTTGTAGAGCTAGAGAAAGCTTTTCAAAATGTTGACTGAAATACATCTTTGAAATTCTGAAGGTAACATGGATAAAACACAGGAGCGAAAACTTATTTACCACTTGTACAGAAACCAGACTGCAGTTAAGGCAGGCGAAGGACATGAAAGGTAAGAAGTAATTGAGAAGGGAATGACACACGGTTGTAGCCTACACGCAGTGTCATTCAGTTTGTACACCGAGCAAGCAGTAAAGGACACAAAGGAGAAACCTGTCAAAGGAATCAAAGTTCATGGAGGATAAATAAAACCTTTGATGTTTGCTGACGATTTTGAAATTCTGTTTGAGACAACAAAGCACTTGCAAGAGGGGCTGAATGGAACAGAGATTGCCTAGAACAGAATTTACGAGATGGACACCAATAAAACAAACGTAATGGAATCTAGTGGAATTAAATCAGAAGGGGTTGAGTGATTTAGATTAGGAAATGAGATACCAAAGTTAGTGAATAAGTTTTTCTCTTTCGGCAGCAAAACGACTGAAGACAGCAGAAGTAGGGAGGATGTTAAGAGCAGACTGGCAACGGCAGCAAAAACATTTCTAAAAAGAGAAAATTGTTAACATCGAATACAAATTTAAGTGTTAGGAAGTCTTTTCAGAATGTAGTTGTCCGGAGTATAGCATTGCACAGAAGTGAATGCGGACAATAAACAGTTCAGACAAGAAGAGAAGCTTTTCAAATGTGGTGCTACATAAGAACGTCGAAACTAGGTGATTAAATGGAATAACTAATGAAGAGGTACAGAAAAGAGTTGAAGAATTAATTTATGACCCAACTTGGCTAAAAAAGGGATCATCTGATACGATATGTCTTGTAGACTCAAGGAATCGTCATTTGTAATGGAAGAATGGTTGTAGATTAAAATTGTAGAGGAAGATGTAAGCGTGAATACAGCAAGCAAGGAGAATTAAATGAAGGTTGCAGTAGTTATGCAGAAATGCAGAGGACTCACTGGATAGACGAGCGTATAGGGCTGCATCAAACTAGTCTTTAGACTGAGCACCACAACAACATCTTTAATGTTGTAGTAACACAATGCTAATGATAACTATATTGCCACCGATTACTTAATTTTAAAACCTTTCTCTGAAGATACTTTTCAATGCGATAAAGTAATATGCCCAACAGATAGCTTTTAAGACACTCTTTCACTCCATCATGTACCCACAAGATATTCAATATTCCCTGGCAGGTTGTTTAATAGAAGTCTATCCATATAACTGACTATGCTAAGGCCATGAAATCACTGAAGAAGTTGTTTTTGATCATAGTATTATAGTCATACTTTTCACTATTTTAGAGGAAAATACAGGTAACGACAGAGGTCTTCAGTGAATTAGGTATTGTGAAAAAGTTGTCAAAATACGATGTTTTTCGAAAGGATATCTGCAGGCCGTCAACACCACATTTAATTCTAGTAACAAGCTTGTGTTCTGAAAAATAATATCCCTGTAAGTTGAACTGCCTCAAAAAAATTTCTGCAATTATGGGGGCGTTCAATAAATAATGCAACACTTTTCTTCCTGAAAGGAAGTTGGTTCTGTTCAGGATTTCTTTTGCATTTTTGTGGCGGGGCACAGGCTGAAAATGTTTCTTCAGTTTCTTGAGGATAGCACTTCTGAGTTGATAGTTGTATCATGAGGGAGAACAGCAAACAGAATAACCCCTTCAGAGTCCCAGAAGGCCGCTGCCATGACTTTACCAGCTGAGGGTGTGGCTTTGACCTTTGTCTATGGAGGGAGGTCGCGTGATGCAGCTCCATAGACTGCCGTTTTGTTTCCAGTTCGAAGTCATGTTTCACAGTCGGTGACGATTTCGACAATAAACCGTCACCATCAGTAGAGTTGCTGTTTATGGTCTGGTTAGGCGTCGAGAAAATCGGGCGCACACCTCTGAGTGCCGCAGCTGATGGATGAGTGTGTCAGCCCTACCAATAGAGATGTCCAGTTGTGCAGCAAGGTGTCTGATTCTGATTCGTCGATCACCTCGAATGAGAGTGTCTGCACGTTCCAAAGTCGCAGGTGTTACAGTTTGCAGTACGTTTCACTTAGTTTTCCTGGTTTCCCCATTATCTCCACTGTGAATGCCTGCACTATGGGGAAACCAGCAAAAGTAAGTGGAGCATATTGAAAACACAAACTTCCACAGTATTAGTAACGGTAGGCATAACCATAACATGTCCAGTCGTAAATTTTTGAGGTAATTAACTGTTCTACATCAAGTTCTATATGGTTGCAGATCACAAACAACTGCATTAAATTACATAAAATTCAGAAAATCTTCAACAAGTGGTAACGAGGTATATACAGGGTGAGTCACCTAACGTTACCGCTGGATATATTTCGTAAACCACATCAAATACTGACGAACCGATTCCACAGACCGAACGTGAGGAGAGGGGCTAGTGTAATTGTTTAATCCAAACCATACAAAAATGCACGAAAGTATGTTTTTTAATACAATCCTACGTTTTTTTAAATAGAACCACGTTAGTTTTGTTAGCACATCTGAACATATAAACAAATACGTAATCAGTGCCGTTTGTTGCATTGTAAAATGTTAATTACATCCGGAGATATTGTAACCTAAAGTTGACGCTTGAGTATCGCTCCTCCTATGTTCGATCGTGTGTATCGGAGAGCATCGAATTACGTAGGGATCCAAAGGGAACGATGATGGACCTTAGGTACAGAAGAGACTGGAACAGCACATTACGTCCACATGCTAACACCTTTTTATTGGTCTTTTTCACTGACGCACATGTACATTACCAGGAGGGGTGAGGTACACGTACACACGTGGTTTCCGTTTTCAATTACGGAGTGGAATAGAGTGCGTCCCGACATGTCAGGCCAATAGATGTTCGATGTGGTGGCCATCACTTGCTGCACACAATTGCAATCTCTGGCGTAATGAATGTCGTACACGCCGCAGTACATCTGGTGTAATGTCGCCGCAGGCTGCCACAATACGTTGTTTCATATCCTCTGGGGTTGTAGGCACGTCACGGTACACATTCTCCTTTAACGTACCCCACAGAAAGAAGTCCAGAGGTTTAAGATCAGGAGAACGGGCTGGCCAATTTATGCGTCCTGCACGTCCTATGAAACGCCCGTCGAACATCCTGTCAAGGGTCAGCCTAGTGTTAATTGCGGAATGTGCAGGTGCACCATCATGCTGATACCACATACGTCGACGCGTTTCCAGTGGGACATTTTCGAACAAAGTTGGCAGATCATTCTGTAGAAACGCGATGTATGTTGCAGTGTTCTCCGATACACACGATCGAACAGCGGAGGAGTGGTACTCAAGCGTCAACTTTAGGTTACAGTATCTCCGGATGTAATTAACATTTTACAATGCAACAAACGGCACTGATTACGTATTTGTTTATATGTTCAGATGTGCTAACAAAACTAACGTGGTTCCATTTAAAAAAACGTAGGATTGTATTAAAAAACATACTTTCGTGCATTTTTGTATGGTTTGTATTAAACAATTACACTAGCCCCTCTCCTCACGTTCGGTCTGTGGAATCGGTTCGTCAGTATTCGATGTGGTTTACGAAATATATCCAACGGTAACGTTAGGTGACTCACCCTGTATACAAAATTTTGTCCGTTTTTCAAACATGTAAATACTGTTAGCTGAATCTTCCGTCGGTTCTTGGTAGAACAACATTATAACAAATAAAAAGTGCTAGTTTGCTTTCGTTCTACAGTTTTACTTTTATTGTGTTAACCCATGTACTAATTTTATTTTATTTTATTGATTTTGTTTATTAATATAAACTGTTATGTAGACTTGCTGTTACTGTTTTGTGCTAAAGTTTTTTGCTGTTTATTCCGTTTTTATTTATTTTCTGTTCAATTTTTTTTTACTTTTTACATTGAATTACCACACACTGTCAAAGATGTTATTTACTGTACGTTTCTGCTTCAATCTAGACGTGTAACTTCTCTTCCAATGTTGTTTACAAACATTGTAACTTCTTTGGTGACAATACATAGTGAATGTCTGAAGATGGCCCTGTAAGTCGAAACCCAGTTAATGAAATAAAAGTAATTCTGCAAAAATGAAGCAACCTAGTACTTTTCATTTATTATGTAAGTACTGTGACTTTTCACGTTTTCCCGATGGATCTGCTGCAAAACTCACTTCTCGAGTTTGAAACCGGATCGTATTGTGTAAATCCCTAACATTTCACCGATCTCACTGCTCGACATATTCGGGTGGTGGTAGTTGCTGCTGGCAATGACTGTGCTGCCGAACACTTCTACGGTTAAAAGCTGAATTAAATATCAGCAACGATTTGCGACGACTCATGAATCGGAAGTTCCTGTTTCCCCTGTTTTGATTTAAAGTCAGTCAGTGCTGGATTCCAGGCGGCTCTTAAATGAAAAAACTGCATCCCTGTTGTATCCGCCGTACGGATATGTATGGCCTCCTTAACAACACAGTCCCAGAAGGATCACGCTGGGGATGAAATTTCAGTATTTTCGTAAAACATGCGATACGCCGTGTATCGGCAATGTTCCGCTACCGCTGTCTTAAAAACTCAAATTTATATGTATACAAGTAGTATAAAGCATTTATCCTGTTGTATAGAAGATAACAAAAACCCACTGATGATGCTGAAACTTCAGTGAAACATATCTGGGGAATAAAAAGGAAAAAAAAATGTATCTTGCTCAAGGCGGACCCTCTCCAAAAACAAATCGATTTGTAAGCAAATTTGGACAAATGGGTTTCAACCTCAAGATGATTATACTGCAAGCGCTCATGAATATATGTGATGCTCTGGATTTCCGCCAAAAAGAAACGCAATCACAGCCCTCTGCATGAAACGAAACTCCGTTTCAGACTCCATTTTGATGGTAACGTACAGCACCTCTACCTTCCGGGACTTCATGAAACTATAGGGCTGAAGCGTATGTTCGGAAATAGCTGAATAAACTTATTTCGCGATTTTTAAAATGTCCTATCGCATACTGCAATTTTAGCTAACGTAATACGATTCTTTAACAGTCGGAAGTTGGTTTTCCGGTTGAAGTTTGAAACATCCCCTTACAAAAATTATGAATTACTGTGCTGGTAAACCTCTTACGTTATTTGATTTTCAAACAGCTGAGCAAAACTGAACGTACTTAGACATTTCTCTCTCTACTTATCCTGATCATTACTAAACTGACACACAATATTTTTAGCGCAGCGCAATCTGACTATCAATAATCCCTACAAAAGAATGGCCATGACTAACAATAACCTGTACCTTTCATGAATCACTTGCCTCACAAAAATCTTCGTTACTCTAACTACTGCAATAAAGCGAGCGCCAATACTGCCAGCTAAATAAAAGATTCAAACTACTGAAGGCACTAACTACTGATAGGCATAGTTAGCAAATGAAAGATTTTGATAGAGAACAAACAATATATTTACCTTAATAGTGTTCAAAAGTCATAATATATATATCAGTTCATGAGATCCAGTCTAACAAATTTCGTTTTTCTGACGGGCACACGTCCAGATCATCAGCTGTCAAAACTCTGACATCTCTCTTCCCACGCCCACCACTGCTGGCGGCTCACCTCCAACTGCGCAACGCTACGTGCTGTTCACATCCAACTGCCCAACACCACAATAGCGAATATTCCAACAATGCCAACCAGCCACAGACTGCACACAGCACAGTCAGTGATTTTCATACAGAGCGCTACGTGGTGTTACCAACATAAAAACCTAAACAACCTACTTAAAAGTTGTATTCCATCTCTTAAAAAACATAACACTCTCTGCTTCCAGTAATTTTTAGTCTGAGTGGGCAGTTTTCGTAGCTTGCTGAGTTATGTAAGAAATGCATAATTGTGTTTACTGAGGCTTGTCAAGATGTGGTGGTGGTGTGTTGGGGCTTATGGGCGCTCAACATCGAGGTCATCAGCGCCCTGACACACATTAAAAGGAACGAATGTGGACAGACCTAAGAAAACTAAAGCACACACTCAAAGAAAGCAGGAAAAGAAGGAAAATGCTACATAAGAAAGTAAAACCTAAGGAAAAAGATTTAATGCTAATCAATTTGTCTTGTTTTCAAATATTAAGCTAGGTACTTTTTCAGTGAGAGAAGTGGTACTACTTTCTATTCCATTCTCACATCGTTTGCAAAAAGGATCAAATTTACATCTTCTGGGCATGCAAGCAGAAGAGCAACTGAAGCTTGTGAAAATAACGACATTTTCTTCACTTCATTTCCAAGGGAAACTTAAATGACACTTCTTTTTCATATTTGTGATATCTTCCGAGATTGGTCTAAGCATTTTGTTATGAGAGCCACTAATTGTCTTAATCTACTCTCAGCTCAGCCGCATTTGCACGGTGTAACCATAGGCTGTTTAGCAACGCTATTGTTTTAGCAGAAACAGCACAGTAGGACTTTGTAAGCGCGGTGGGCTATTTTCGTGCAGCCGACTATTACCCTGCAAGCCCCCAAACGATAAAGAGCGGAAGATAATTCTGTGATGACGGAGGTCGCAGCAGTTGTCACACTGGCCATTCACGGGAGAGGCAGTAGGAGCTTTAAAAGAGCCGCCGCAGAGATAAGGCTTTTGAGAAATGTTTGGGTGGCATAAAGTAAACATGTCTGCGGGCGAGAACCGCGAAAAAACTGCGAGGGAGGGGATGAAGGACTCCAAATTTACGGCGAGAGCGGCGGCGGCCATTTAGATTAAGGTCGTAATATCTCTGGTGCATTAAGAACCGTGATTAGGCGTTAGCGAGGACAACCCGTAGAGCGCCGCAGCGGAGATAGCGGCCCATATCTTTTACCCACGTGACGTAATGGAACAGGGGTGTCTTCTAAACTCGACCTCTTTGTGCAGCCGTGTTGTCGGCAGGCCGAGGGACGAGTACGATTAGAACAAACCGTAGGACTAGAATAAACGCTGCACGTCACCATTTTATTATCACACTGATGTCGATAGAATGATACGTTAACGGTTTACGAAAATCTTTTAAGATCACCAAGAAAATTGAGAAATGCCTCAATCATTGAGATCAAGTCATACGTGATACGAGGAACAACGTGTCACCTATTTAGTCGCGCGTCGACATGAAATTCATGTCATGAAAATCATCGAGTTTATTCCACTGTAGCGTTGAGAGACAGACTTCATGCAGATGTCCACGCTGGCGTATGATGCGCAAGTTTTGCCATTTGTTCAGCATTCTTCTATAACGCCACATTAAAAACCTTTCCATTATCTGTTTCCCCATGCTGTTCACCGTACACTTTCCTCCATTATCAGATTATTATCTGACGCCTCGGAATGAGTCCTATCAACCTATCAATTATTTTGAGTAATTTGTGCCATAGACATCGGTTTCCCAAACTCTGGTCAGTATGTCTTCAGTTAGTTACCCGATTTTCCCATACATTATTCAGCATTCTTCTATAACGCCACATTAAAAACCTTTCCATTATCTGTTTCCCCATACTGTTCACCATACACATTGCAGTTCTTATAAAGACAAACTCCAGACTAATACTTACAGAAATTACTTTATTTGCGTATGATGCTGTCATGTTTCTGTTTACAGTCAAAAACGCTTCTTGCTATTTCGATTCGGTATTTTACGTTTTCTTTTATGTCATCAAGTCAGACTAATCTTTTTAGGGTGACAATCAAATGAAATCGAAGTATATTGCCAGGGTTTTGTGTTTGTAATACTGTCACAAAATCTAAGCAAATAGTCTGAAAGATAAATCCTGAGAAAATATGGTTCATAATTGGTTCATATATTGTGGCTGGAAAGTAATAATTCAACACAAATACGAAACTATAGTAAAATGCAAGATGATAGAAATATATAGTGGAGGAAAGATCATGAAGTTTAAATGTATTGATGAAACCATTGAAGAAAATGTAAGAAAGGGCAGCAATGTTTCAGCAGTAAACCTCTTTGTCATGCACAACGCCTCTCTTGTAGCATCCGCCAATGGCTTTACTTGAGTATATCCACACTGTTGTTGCGCTTAATAAGTTATTCAATTATGAAAAGTACCATTATTTATTGGAACTTCTCAACCTCTTCTATAGATTCGTACTGGTAAGGGTCCCAGAGTAACGGGAAATGTTCGAGACTAGGTCGAACGATTTTTTTTTTTTTTGCAGATCACTTCTATTTCCTTAAAATTCCTCCAATGATCTCAGCCTGGTATGGTTCTGAAATTACACTGTAGCGTGCCTAGTACACTAGGTATTGTGACTGGTTGTTGCATCAGGTAATACTGTTTTATAGATACATAATGACTAACAGTGTAAAACAATAAACTGGTAGCCAAGATCGCAGGAATTCTTTTTATTCCATGATTACCGGTTTCGGCGAAACTATAGCCGCCATCATCGGATCTTAAGACACATACAGGTTTCAACATCAAGGCAAACAATGGTGATTTAGGCAACTACTAATTTCACCATTGTTTGTCTTGATGTTGTAACCTGTATGTGCCCTAAGAACCGATGATGGCGGTTTTAGTTTCGCCGAAATCGGTAATCATGGAATAAAAAGAATTCCTGCGATCTTGGCTACCAGTTTATTGTTTTACAAGCATCTAGATCGCTCCCACATGAGCAAAATGTGCTCCCTACAAAATTACTAACAATGTGTAGTGTCCCTACCCACATTCAGTGCTACTGTTTGCTCATATACAGGCATTGACCTATAGCGTAGACTGCCTTTCTTTTCTAACAATAACGGCAAACCATAAATAAAACAGCGAGGGCTAGACTTCCAAATTGTATAATATAATGAAAGGAAATCTCTAAGAAGAACAATTTTTACATTAAACTTTACTATTTCTTGAGATTATATCTAAATAATCATTTATGCCTACGTGTTCCTTTCCATATACATTCAGTCTCCGTATCATAATTCTATCTTTCTATGTTTTTAGTTAGCCCATTATTCGAGATATCAGATATTAGCGCATTCAGAGTTAATTTAAACGTGAGTTCGCTGTCCCTGTCGTTTGACGTATTAAACATCTTGCCTAGGTGAAGGTCAACAGAATGTACAAATGCTGTCTGTGATAATGCTATTTATTATGATACCGGTTTCCGTTCTAAATGGCAGCTGTGCAACATACAAAAGTCGACAATGTGACAATGCCAAACGAAATTAAAAAAAAACAGGAAAAACCATTAAATCGATCGAAATACAAAAATTATCACAGATGTATCACATGTCATACGTGCCTTGACATAAGTTACCACTGAAAACTGTAATTGCCAATAAAA
The DNA here is from genome assembly GCF_021461395.2 of Schistocerca americana. Lineage (NCBI taxonomy): Eukaryota > Metazoa > Arthropoda > Insecta > Orthoptera > Acrididae > Schistocerca > Schistocerca americana. The sequence goes on from NC_060124.1 coordinate 530,359,485, forward strand.
ATCGACAATTCTGACCAGATTAAAATATAGTGGCACACTGACAAAAGGACAACGTGTGATGTACAGTTATAAGTTATACAGGTCAAAGAAATTCAAAGTCAAAGATGACAGTCTTGATCCTCGCCCATATATCGCTTTTGTAGCTCCACATACTCTACAATGTGTCGACATGTTGCCTTGGCCTACTCGATAGCCAGATCTACGTCCAGTCGAGCATGTAGGGGCATCATCAGATGACAACTGCAGTGTCATCCTCAAATAACAATGACCATCCCTGTATTAAACGACCAAGTGCAATAGACTCCATCCCACAAACTAAAATCTGGCACCTGTACAATACAATAAATGCAGTTTTCATGGTAGGATTCGACATTCTGGCGGTTACAACTATTATTACTGTACCAGCATTTCACTTTTGCAGTGGCTCATTTCGCGCTTACATTAACCTGTGGTCTTGCAATTAATCATTTAAATACATCACCTAGACAATGTATTCCCGAAATTTCATTAAACTGTGTTAATTAGTTTTTGGTGTTTCGATTTTTTGCAGCAGTGTAGTTTATTACCAAGTGAATTTGCAAGTTTTTCTTTAAGCTAATTATTCTGAGTTTCTATTTCATCATGGGCGCTTGCCAGCTCCCTCCTAATCGAATTTGTAAGTTCCTTGTGATGCCAGATCAATCCCCTTCAGTCTCACACCTTGCGTCATTTCCTGGTGAGGGTACGGCAACTACAAAATCCATCCCATCCTGTAAACCACCGACATAGAAGTGTGAATGTAACGACGTGATATCGAATGGTCTTAGTATTATGGAGGATGTGAAACCAATGTTGCTTTATAGAACGTGCGTGTGAAACCAGTATCACAGCGCCACACGAGGCAGAACCAGCAGTACCACGCCAACCCAACACCAGCAAAACATCTGGTTGCACTTCGAAGACGTTGACTAGGAGATGCTCGTCAGACAGAGGTGCACTGCACGTGGGGTGTAATAAAAACTCCTGATGCTTTTCCGAGACTGATTTCAAATACAAAAAAAAATTGATTATTACGGGAGAGATAAAATGGTTATGTGCTCTGTTGCCATTCCAGAGGATACACATGTTTCTCTTCCATATACACTCGTATTTTTATCACATTTTTATAGGATGACCGTATTCACTCTGCTTCTCTCTGCTTGTAGCCCTGTTATTTAGAACATAGTGCAACATGTCTGTTATTATTAAATATACTGCAAAATTTCTGTTATTATATATATATATATATATATATATATATATATATATATATATATATATATATATTACCGTAACTTAAACATTACTACTATCATTATTATCTTTTAATCAATGCTATACTGAGATATTAATTTGTAACAAGTCACAAAATGTAAACAACTTCAAAAAAATACATAAAACGTGTCTATTAAATAGAGTATAGGTCTAATAGAAACAAAAAAAAGCAGATTAATCTTTTTAATTCTTAGTTCTCCCTCTCAGTCTTTTTTTTATCTTTCTCTTTTCCTCTCCCTGCTAATGATGTAGCATAATGTTTGAGGACAACTACCACCTGTGGCTGAATTGTCTATGTATCTGACAGGGAACAGTATTAGTCTGTCACAGCAGATATGTGCCCTTTTTTTGCAGGGTCGGAATTTCTAAGGAAACAGTTTAGCAGAGTGCCATAAACTTTGTCCTTTACCATTTCACCATTCAAAGAAAAACAGCCTTTGGCTTAGTTACACTCAAAACTGATCCTATAAACGTTAAGAAAGGTTGTAACACCCCTTCCCTCCTCCCCTGTGCTATGTGTGTACTGTGTCATGAACTCTCGGCAGGTAACCATTGACTGGTCGCCGGAAAATTTTCAAGCTGTAACAACTAGCTCTGCATTTTGGAGCAGAAATTTTCGAGGTGCCGGGAATTTCGCTTAGATCTCGACCATGGGAAGTATTCGACGTCATTCCTACCTACAGGGAACACCATTTAATTAGCAGACTGATAAAACTGAACATATGATTCAACCCTAATTAAACAGGTTAAAGGTTAGCTACAAGATATTGTCTAATACAATTTATAGCCATATGGCTGAGAGCATCCTGAAACACGCCAGGCTTCTTGTCAGCTGACTTTCATATTTATTTTATGTATTTTTTTCCTTTTTTTGTCCATGTAGCCCTGTTTTTAATTCGTTAGGTATTGGACGGCAGTGGCAGCTATGAACGTATTGGATCAGCAACTGTATAATTCTTTCTCCTTTCTGTATCTTATACTGACTGGTGGTGGCAGTATCTGCAATTCATTGCATACAAGTTGTGTTCATGGAGGCTAGGCTGGTGTTGCTTGTTGTGGAAGCAAGCAGATGTCTCGCTGGCATCCGCTTTACGGAGAGACATGAGCCGCTAGCGTAGCGCCGTGCCGGCGAGGAACCAGACGATCCCCAGAGACCTGAACTGCATTGTTCCAGCCTGCTGTTTGCGGAGCTGGCTAGGAGACTTCACGGCACCAGGCCAAGGTGACGCAACTGCGAGGCTTTTAGAAAGCCAGACAGCTAGACTCGCTGTTGGGAGTATGTGCTACGTATGGTTCCGTTGACCTCTGTAAACCACGGCCTAGGTGAGAGCCTAAAATGTTGAATGGATGCAAGGCAGTCATTCGTGCAGAGATTGTGACGTCAGTGTCTTCGGAGTGGATGGTCTTAACACTAGAAGTACCTCGTGATCGTTTTTGGCCCACGAAGGTTTGGTTCAAATGGCTCTGAGCACTATGGGACTTAACATCTATGGTCATCAGTCCTCTAGAACTTAGAACTACTTAAACCTAACTAACCTAAGGACAGCACACAACACCCAGCAATCACGAGGCAGAGAAAATCCCTGAACCCGCTGGGAATCGAACCCGGGAACTCGGGCGTGGGAAGCGAGAACGCTACCGCACGACCACGAGATGCGGGCCCACGAAGGTTTCTTGAGAGCCCTAGTTCTCTCCTTAATCATCACAGGACCAAAAGCTGCCATCACTTTTCATCATTTATGGAGTTGTACAACTCACCAAAATTTCATCTCCCTAGCCTACTTATAAGTATGAAAAATTTACTTGTTATGGCAGTAGTACAATGTGTGTCATTTTTGACCCATATTCGTTTTAATGCAATTCAGTATCAGTAACACTGTTTTTTTGGTTTTTTTTCTGTATAGTCATTTCATTCCCCTGCCCCATGTGGGCAGGGAGGGCTGGCAGCGGCACAGTCCACTACTCTTCAGCCAAACGGCTTTATATAATACATAAAGGTGGATTCTTACATACAAAGGGGGATAAAAGGGGGGACATAAAAAACACTGGAAATGGAGATGATGAGAGTTAAAATAAGCGCTAATGTGGGGACATGCACTGGGGGACAGTTAAAAAGTTGACATAAGGTTAAAAGAACACAGCTGGCAATTTGAAGCACACTTAAAAAAAACTGAAGACAAAAACAACTTAAAAGTCGGCCACAGTAGAAAAAGCATACGAACAATCATGGGCTATATACAGGTCGAGCGCACAATTAAAACCAAATCGCTAGATGACACTGTATAATGGCACCAAACACAACACTAATGCAACGCACTTGATAATGAATAAAAACCTGAGAGGATGTACCAGGGAGAGGGGGCAGGGAGAAGGGCAAAGGAGGCGAGAAGGAGGGGAGAGAAAGGGGGATGAGGTGGCCGGCACGCTGAAGGAGGCCTGCAGAGGGAAGGGAAGGGAGAGGAAAACAGCCGAGGAGGGAGTGCAGGGACTCGGGGAGGGGGAGTTGGAAAATCCAGTCTGGGAGAAGGAGGGGAGAGGAAAAGGGGGGCCCTGGGGAGGGGGTGGGGGAACAACACCAGGTTACAGTTGGAGGGAAGGGTAGATATTATGGCGAAGTTCAACATCCACGAGGGGGCAGTGCTGGAAATTACCCTGATGAAGGAGATGTAGGGTGTGGAAGGGGGAGAGGGGGAGGGATACAGCAATAGAGGCGCAGCAATGGGGAAGGGGCGTTGGAGAGGAAGGAAGAAACCAGGGGACAGGTGGGATCAAGCCTGCAGACAGTGTAAAGGATGCAGAGATGTTGGAGGAAAAGGAGGAGGTGGGGGAAGGGAATGATGTCATACAGCAGGAGCCGTGTGGAAGAACGAAGGCAGATACAGGAGGCAAGGTGGAGCACATGGTGTATGAGGATTTGGAAGGCCTTATAAAAGTGGGGGGGGGGGGTCGGAGATCCAGGCAATGCTGGCAAACAGAGGAAAGGTTTGATGAGGGATTTGGAGGGATTTGTAGGTGTGGAGGATGGTGGAAGGGTGCAATCCGAACACCGGTTTTCAGACACTAAATATTTTATCGACCTGCCTCAACGTCATTCATAAGATGTTGAAGTATATTGCGGCTCTTTTGGCCAAAAAGAGCGTGGAATACAAATAATTCAGTCGGTGGATACTTTATAGCACGCTGCTTTCCATTTTCTATGGACTGGCGACAAGTATACCTATGGAGTGATGCTGGGAAGCTACAGAGTAACATATTATACAGTGGTCAAGCCCACCCCCCTCCTACACTGCTGTCTGAAGCTCTGCCGGTAGTTCTCCTTCATAACAGATGTCAGGCGCGTCGCCCTTACGTAACGTTAATACTGACAACTTCTTCACCTCTGTGAAACTGGTAGAAGAGCTGAAACAAAAAGTTTAGTTGGCACTCTTCGGAGATCACTCAAAGAGGTTCCTCCTACGATGCGAAATGGAGACGACACAATGTATCCAACACACTTACATTCTTTTCACAGCGTACCGAGGGAAAAAGAAAAAATACCGAGAAGAAACTTCCGGAAACTGTGAAGTTTTACAGTGAAACGAAAGGTGGAATCGATATAGTTGATCAAATGGCTAGACACTACAGTGTCCGAACTATCACCCATCGATGGCCTGTGGATGTCTTTTACAATATTCTTAATCATGCCATGATCAACACTGACGTGCTAGTTTAAGTTAAGATTTCACTTCGAGACGTTATCCTCAGAGTAGCAGACGAGCTTGATGCCCTTTACAAACTGCTGAGAGTAGCCCATTACCGCTTTTCAGGCACTCTATACCCGCGCTGGCCAGTACGGAACCAGAAAGCGTTGTCAAATTGAAGACTTTATCCTCGGAGTAGCAGATGAGCTTGCTGCCTCCTACAAACTGCAGAGAGGAGCCAGTCTCCCCTTACAGGCACTCGGTACTGGCGCTGGCCGATATGGAAATAGAAGTTGTTGTCAAATTGAGGTTTCCTGCAAACAACAAAACAATAAAGGGAAATAAAACATAAAACGTATGCATCAAGTGCAAGAAGTATGTGCACAAAAGTTGCCAAGCAATAACTCTTGTCGAATGTCTGAACTGTGAGCCCATCCCAGCTTAGGTAATTCCGTCATGTAATTGTTCTTAAACATTTCCAAATGTTTGTAACCATAGACTGAAAGTATTTGTTAATATGTTTTAGTTCCTTGATTGCAATGAGCAAGAAAACACCCAGAGCATTTTGGTTGCCCCTACGTTTTAGAATCTTTCACAAACACTTGGCACTTCCCTTATTTGTCTACAAAAGTAAAAAAGGTTCTCACATAAACAATATATTTTGATTCTGTTTGTATAATTTTATAAAGAAAAAGATTGTAACGTAGTTTTACTTACTTGTAACGATGATTGTGAAATACTGAAGGATTTCTCCCGTAGAAATGAAAATAAAAAAATTTCTAAATATGTATGTTCTGCAATATCCTATTTTTTAGAGACCTTATTATCCGCTGGTTACACTTTACAATCTTCCTGAACGTATTGTCAACATGGCGACACTCAGAACACAGGCCAGCGACGAATAAAACGGTGGTTTCTTCTGTGGGTCAAAAAGGAGGCGAAGCAGCGGAGTCTGCATGAAGCGGAGATGTGGTAGTGAGTACTGTAGGTGGCGCGTTTTAGACAAATGCTTCCATGCAGTACTCGAGGTCGTGTGTGTCTTTAGAGGGTGCTTACTGTTATTTTGATAGAAGTAGCTCGATTGCTGTGGGAACACCGCAATTTGTACATTGTGTGTGTAGCTGATAGTGAGTGTGGAGACCAGTGCTGTTGTGCCACAGTATGGACGCACAAGTTAGGAATACAGAGTCCAGGCCAATGATGGCGAATTCTTATTTGAAAGTGGGCACGCATGACGTGGGAATGTGGACACTGCAACTGGCCATGTTTCGCCGGATTTGGTGGCACCCCAACAACAGATATGGAGCAGTTTCAGCGGCGCACCAGCAGCAGTATCTTGGGTGTGGCAGATTACGGTAAAGTGACACACCTCTGTTCACATTTGTTAATGTGGAAAGTTCCCACGCACCACCGAGCAGGTGACAAATTCAAGCGCTGGTGTTACTGTAAGGGGTCCGTAGGCCCTTACTATAAGTTTTGCGACAGCACAGGTCGACAGGACAAACAATCGATAGTATGTGTCGGGTTGCGAGAGCGAGAGTGAGTGTTGAGTAGAGTGGGACCCAGGCTGCGGGCTGGGCCGTGGGGCGGCCGGTGGCCGTAATGCAAGGCCGTACCGACAAAGGGGGTGGCCATCGCCGTGGTTTAACCCCTTTGTGTTAGGAATATTCGGGAAAGTGAAAAGGTATAATTACTAGTGTGATTCAGTGATATTTTTGTGCCGATATTTGTAATTACGCGTCTACCGTGCCGGCATCATTTGGATTGCAGTGTTAGATTGTAGTGGTGGATTACAAGATTGAAATTGCATGTGACGATAATGAATAACAAAGAGGCCTGTGCTGTGATTAGCCGTTATTAATTCTGTACGACGAAGGCAGTGGCTGTCTCCTTACTTTGTGTTTTTGTGGTGAATATAGGTCATTGATTAATGAAGCTGTGTTGTCGTTCTTCTTGCCACCAGACATTTTATTATTACAGCATTTGAGAAGGACAAAGATGGAATGTAACAACTCCGTAGCAGTCCAATCCGATTGCCGGCCCCATTAGGTACACGGTCACATTAATTAATATCTATTTGGGCTGCTATCAGATCCCGATCGAGCGGGATAAGTCAGTAAAATCAAACCGGAGTGTTACACCCTTGGCTTACCGTGATGGGACAAGTGCAATTTTCGGACGAATCATAAAGAACAATAGGTAATATTATCTTATTTAACGTGAGAAAAAAAATTTTCCAATGTTGGATCGGGACATAGCATAAACTTTAATATCGCGACAAGGAACAGTGCATTGTGAACAATACGAAGTAACAGCACCTTACGATTGTGACTAAACTTTTTCTTGCCATATTAGATGAAAATAATAGTGTCAATAAACTGTGTTATAATGTGCAAACGCGTAAATCCGCACGAAAAACTGTGAAAAGTGAACACCAAAGAAAGACACGTGTGAACATTATTACCACCAAAACTAACTAAGAATACGTCACGAAAGTTTTAAAGAAGTGTTTAGTGATAATATTTTGACTGAAATTGTTTTTTAAATGGTGAAATTCGGACAGCTTCATGTGGACCCATAAACTGTTGTGCGGACGACAATGTATTGTGGCGATGCAATTATTGAGTGACGTCACGCAGACCCATGTAGCAGTGGCGCCAAAGAGCTTCGATCTGTGAGGTGATTTCACACGTCATCCCAGCTACCGGTGCAAGGAGTAGGTCAAGCATAGATGCACTACACCGAGCGCCGACCACGACATCTAGCAGCCGAACTACAAACTACGCCCGCCTGCATCGCCACGGAGCGACAGGCTGAGAACTACGACGTGTCGCCACAGCAAGCCGTGCGACTTCGAGACACCGAGCGCCGTCCCGACATCTAGCAGCCGAACTACATACTACGCCTGCCTGCAGCGCCACGGAGCGGCCGGCTGAGAACTACGACGCCCCGCCACAGCGAGCCGCGAGACCTTCACGCGTTCCGGCGGCAGTACAGCGCCACGCCCACTTCAAACGTCAAAACATCGCGACTCGTGGTAACGTCGGTTGGTGAGTGGAGACGACTGGTTGATGTAACATTAAATTGCAATGTGCAGTTTTCGCGGTAAATAAACGTTTGTAAACTGAATTGCGTGTTAGGAAAAGTGCCCAATTGCAGTAATTTCCGAAAAGTTTGCGAAAAATACTCTGAAATTGAACATACTTATATATGCATACTGCGTGGTCTAAATGATAATTATACAGATATGCTTATTGTTTTTGGGGGATTTTATATGTATAGATTTTATGAATAGTATGATTTATCTTATTTAAAACATTTTACATAAGCTGTGTATGTGAAAATTGATATTTGAAGTGATTAGGTTTTGAGAGTTGTTATGTTCGATGCTCCTGCATATTGTATCAATTTAGGGATTAATTGAAAAATACTTCAGGTAGTGTTTGATTAGTTTCATGGTAATTAGGAGTGTTTTGGGTTACTAGAGGTTATTCTATATTACTTACCTGTGTGTTAAAAATAAACAAACATGTCTACTGAAGATAAGCAGGTTTATGAGGCAGTAATTGAAAGGAAAGGGATAGGACAGGAAGACAGAGATGATTCGGGAATCAGTGATTATGGAGTGTCATTAGATAGCCCATTAGCACATTCAACTAGTTATCCCAAGACACCGGATCAAACGATGAGAAATAAGTCAGTTTCAGAGGATGCAGATAAGTGGTCGATGGGGGTAGAATTAATAAAAGAAGCTTTACGAGAAAAGGAAGAGATATTCCGCAAATTCAGAGAATCATTAAAGAAAGATTTACAAGAATTTAGAGAACCACTAAAGGAATATGTTCAAGAGACTAGAGAATCATTAAAGGAATATTTTCGAGAAACAAGAGAAAGGAGGGAAATATTCTACAAATCACTAAAGGAAGATGTACAAGAAACTATAGTATAAGAGATCAAAACATCGTACACGAAGATGGAATGTAATCTGAAGAAGGAAATGCAGGAGTTACCAGAACGACTGAAGATGAACGTCGATGAGAGAGAGAGTAAGCTACAGGAGAATATAGACCAAGTCCAGGGAGACGTGGAGAAGATAGAAGGGAAGCTAACAAAAAAGGTAGAAGACGATATTGAAGAAACTAAAGCCGAATTGGGAGAAAGGATCACCGAAGTGGAAACAAATTGCGATCATGGAATCGCCGAGATAACGCAGATGCAGAAACAATGTAATGATGCGGTTAAGGGGATAGGAAATAGTCAAAACCAATTGGCTGTCAATCTGGGAAATGCTATAGCCATGCGACGAGAAGAGGATGATCAGAGGGTTGCAATGGAAGGCGAGGCCTTCACTTGGGGAACCAAGAAGAAGGCAGGGGCTAAGGTTCATGGAAAATCAAAGAAAATAAACTCTGAAATAAATAAATTCAACCACGTTTATAAGGGACCATACAGGATTATAAAAATTGGTCATCCTAAGACTGTGGAGTTGGAGTATGCACGGACAAAGAGAGTGCATGGTAAGGAACATGTGGAAAACATAAAAAGGTACTACTCACACGAGAACAGGGATAACCCAGATGAGGAAGAGGTACGAGTTGAAGAAAGTTAAGGTGTAGGGAGCTAGCAACTCTTTTGCTGGTATACCAAGTGGCGACTGGTACACTCCCAACTGGGTGAGACTTTATTTTTAATTTCAAGTGTCACTCCTCTACCATCTTTCTCTATACTTAGGTTAAGAAAGTTAGTGTGTAGTAGTTAGAATAGGTAGTGGTTGTACAAATGATAGTTAGGAATCTTGTAGCAAATTTATAGTTCACTCATATATGGAGAAGTAGTTAAGGTGTAGGGAGCTAGCAACTCTTTTGCTGGTATACCAAGTGGCAACTGGTACACTCCCAGCTGGGTGAGACTTTATTTCTAGTTTCAAGTGTCACTCCTCTACCATCTTTCTCTACCCTTAGGTTAATAAAATTAGCGTAGTAGTTAGGGTTGGTAGTGGTCATCCAAGTAATTCAGTCAGGAACCATGTAGTAAATTTGTAGTAGTTGCTGTTGATGTAGAGTGTGAGATGTCAGAGAATCAATAACTTAAAAAAAAAAAAAACCTCAGTTTAGTGTGAGTACATTACAAAGTGAATAGTGCCAGAAGTAATAAAATGAGAACCAGATAAAAAAGCTAATGTTTACATAATGTCGTGGTAAGCTAATTGGTTAAACAAGAATTTGGGTAATCTTATAGAGTAGTTTTATGAGCTATGAAAAGGTCAAACTGTTGTAAGTAAATTGAAGTAATGTATCAGCTTGTAAGTAGATGAACATATAAAGAAACAAATACACAAGGAGATAGTTGTTCGGATAAATGATGTGAAATATGATGAATGGAGAGGCTAAGGAGCCTGAAGTAGTATTTTTATGTGGTTATTGCAGCGAATATGGAGAGTTTATGTAGGCTGAAGATATATATGCAGTTGAAGTTGCTGTTAAGTTGAGGGAGTTATGTGTAATGATGTATATTGAGTATGAGAGGTTTGAAGTGTTGAAATATATGGAGGATTGATATAAGTTGAAGATATATATATATTTGCAGTTGAAGTTGGTGTTAAGTTATGTGTAATGAAGAGTATGGAGTATGAGATGTTTGAAATATTGAAGTATGTCATTTAGCACATGAGCAACATCTGTTTGCAAGTTATTTGTAGGTATAAATGTTTATATGAAGTATGCTGATAAAACATGGTGTAACTAATGAATAATTAGTAATTCATGTATCCAATTAGCTATCAGAGTCAATTATGGTTATACGTAGGTCAAGCTTTAGAAGCAGAATTCTGGCACTGAGTAATGAATGACAAATATCCATATAGTGGATATAAATTAGTGTGAATATAACAGGAGATATTGTACCTCTCATCTAAGCTTTCTTGATAACAATTCACATATGGAAGTGATGTTTGGCAAAATGAAATGACCAGTAGTTCAAAATTTTTCATTGGGTGACCACATTAGTTGTAGAGTTGCAAATAATTATGTAAGACATGCTTAGCGGTACAATGTAGCATTTAAATTTATGGAATCTGTAATGAACAAGTTATGAATTTCTTCCTTAACTTTTATAAGTGTTGGCCAAGTGAGTTATAAATTAGAGTGATAGTAGTATGGACGGCACAAACCCCGCTGAAAGGACGGCATACCAAAGGGGTAGCTGGCATTCAATGTATAAATGTCATATTTTGTCTCAATTTCAATTTGCTTGTGTTAAAGATTTAAATAAGTTATGATTTTTTCTTCCTTAACTGTTATATGCGTTGTGAAGGGAGTTATAAGTTAGTGTGGTAGTAGTATGGACAGCACGAACCCCGCTGAAAGGACGGCATACCAAAGGGGTAGTTGGCATTCACCTAGTTTGTTTTCTTGTCCTTGCTGTAGCAATAAGTTGCGGATTTTTTCCTTAACTTTTATAAGTGTTGGCCAAGTGAGCTATAAATTAGAGTGATAGTAGTATGGACGGCACGAACCCCGCTGAAAGGACGGCATACCAAAGGGGTAGCTGGCATTCAACTAGTTTCTTTTCTTGTCTTTGCTATAGCAAGTTATAACAGATATGTAGTTAATGACTCGTACAAACCTTTGAAAGTGAAGAGTTTTTGGAAATTTTTGGTAAGATAAGTTTATAAAAAAATATTTACCATGCTGTGTTAAGTAAGTAGGATTGATGTTGTGTATTATTTGGACAATGCCATATTTTTGAGATGTAATAACTTTTTGTAGAATATTATTGTAGAGGCAGCCCACTACCGGAGTCAAGGTTTTTCTTGGTGATTGTAATTTCATTACTTATTTGCACTGTGTGTTTTGTTCATATGTAGTGATGTCTAATTCCCCAGCCGATTCTTTTACGCCTGTGGCTTCAAAGAAGTTTTCGAGGGCGGGGATGTAAGGGGTCCGTAGGCCCTTACTATAAGATTTGCGACAGCACAGGTCGACAGGACAAACAATCGATAGTGTGTGTCGGGTTGCGAGAGCGAGAGCGAGAGCGAATGTTGAGTAGAGTGGGACCCAGGCTGCGGGCTGGGCCGTGGGGCGGCCGGTGGCCGTAATGCAAGGCCGTACCGACAAAGGGGGTGGCCATCGCCGTGGTTTAACCCCTTTGTGTTAGGAATATTCGGGAAAGTGAAAAGGTATAATTACTAGTGTGATTCAGTGATATTTTTGTGCCGATATTTGTAATTACGCGTCTACCGCGCCGGCATCATTTGGATTGCAGTGTTGGATTGTAGTGGTGGATTACAAGATTGAAACTGCGTGTGACGATAATGAATAAAAAAGAGGCCTGTGCTGTGATTAGCCGTTATTAATTCTGTACGACGAAGGCAGTGGCTGTCTCCTTACTTTGTGTTTTTGTGGTGAATATAGGTCATTGATTAATGAAGCTGTGTTGTCGTTCTTCTTGCCACTAGACATTTTATTATTACAGCATTTGAGAAGGACAAAGATGGAATGTAACAACTCCGTAGCAGTCCAATCCGATTGCCAGCCCCATTAGGTACACGGTCACATTAATTAATATCTATTTGGGCTGCTATCAGATCCCGATCGAGCGGGATAAGTCAGTAAAATAAACCGGAGTGTTACACTACGCTGTGAGAGAGAGTGTGTATCTTCGATCTAATGTTCTCAGTCACTGATAAAAACGGCAGTTAGATAATGGTTGTATGATAATAAGCCATTTTATGATTGAGCAGTAAGAGTAAACCGACTCCATAGACAGACACAAGAAGTTGAAGCTCATTTTATGTCTATCGTTATGAATTACATTTGGAACTGCTTGTGTTTTTATGCCGGCCGGGGTGGCCGAGCGGTTCTAGGCGCTACAGTCTGGAACCGCGAGACCGCTACGGTCGCAGGTTCGATTCCTGCCTCGGGCATGGATGTGTGTTAGTTAGGTTTAAGTAGTTCTAAGTTCTAGGGGACTGATGACCTCAGAAGTTAAGTCCCATAGTGCTCAGAGCCATTTTTGCTTGTTTTTTTTTTTTTTTTTTTTTTTTTTAAATGAGCATTGTGTGAAATAAATGTTGTAGTTAAATTCAGCAGTCTGTTCTGCTTTCATATCCTATCATCAGTAGAGTTAACCAACATGAGGGGAATGCTTGTTGAGATGTAACTGAGTCAAGTAAAATCCTTCTAACAGCGAATGTGATGCACTTCTGGTTAATATAATGGGGAGTTTAGAGTTGGGATACTTATAATACACACTTAATATAATTATAATACACACTGGTTCATTTTAGATAAAAGAGGGGACAATGTTTTCCAGTTTAAAGTATGGCTAGTGATCGTAGCAACAGCCAGATTTAATATCCATAACTTCGTGCATGAGATAAATCAGTATTCATTCAATATAAAAAACAGTGATTTTTGGAGTCATAGTGCATACTTTTAACAAAAATTGACAGTGTAATGAGAGCTGATAGTTACATGTCTTTCCATTTATAGCAAATCTTGGCAGAAGAAGAAATAAGTGAGCCGTGACTGGCTCATGCTATGCGTTGGATTTAACCTTGGTTGGTATTCTGTGTTTAGTCTCCCGCGGCTATCGCGATTATGCTGTTATCCTCTCTCTCCGCGAGTGGCAGCAGCGGTGTGTATCGACATTCGCTCCTTAGACTATCTTTGGCCTGGCGGTTATAGTTTACAGCTGGGCTGTGTGTGGGCAGTTGGTCGTTTGCCATGGAGCAGTGAGGAAATCTCCGTGGCGCATAGTTTGGCCGGGCGTGCTGGCGGCATCTATGCGGAGTCTGAGTGTGTGGCGCTGTTCCCATTGCCACAAGGTTCGTGGCTCACTAATCCTGGACATGAAAGTCGAGTTTTGACTCAATCTAACAGCATGTCACGACTGTTCACATTGTGTTGTTTGGAGTTCATTGTCGGCTGTTAGCAACAACGTGTGTTTTCAAGTTTGCAAATTTTAGCCACCCTCCGGTGGAGTTTAACTGTACTTTGTTATTTGAATTGACGTGCACCAGCGGAATCTTCTGCCTTGTGGCCGTTAACGTTGCAGTTACCTGCTCTGGCCGTTGACATAAATTCAGGCAGTGTATTTTCCTCATCATGTTGTCGCTGTCCTACACGGTGTTTAGTTTGACAGCCCGATGTATAATTGATTGTGGGCGCCAATACCTTCTATGTTGTTCCATTGAACTCCCTGTTGTGTGCTGGTCGGGTGAAGCGGAGGTTATCTTTTCAGTGGGTCAGTTGAATGTCTGTCGGTTGAGCTGTCGTCGGATCGACACTGGTTGAGCCGACTGCCTGTCTCACCTAAGCGAGCGTCACTGTTTGAATTCCAGGCCGACCCTCGGAATTTCTGAGCACCCTAGGGTGTACTGCCTTTTCTTGTTTGTTCTTTTTATTTCTATGTGTATGGCTTCTAGCCGATTTTTAGATTAAGGTTGTTTTGCCTTTAAGGCGTCAGATGGTTTGGGCATTCAGCCTAATTTAAGAACTGTTTTACATAAAGCCTTTGGCATTTTTAAAATGTATGTTATTGAGTCTTAAGTGTTGGGCCTTCAGCAGATTTTGAAATTAAGTTGTTTGCTCTTAAATTGTCAGATTCTTTGGGCCATCAACCTAATTAAGGAACTGTTTTGAGGTAAGGTTTTGCCTTTTCAATTTCTGATTTTCGTTGAGCTTTAACTTATTGGATTCCAGCTGTTTTTAAATTAAAGTGGTCTTACCGTTAAGGCATGAGATTGTACGGCGCATTCAGCCACTAATTAAGTTCAAAAACTAAAGCTGTGTGTGTGTGTTTTTTTTTTTTTTTGCTCTTGTAATGTTTCATCATATAAAAGGTTGTACGTTCGAGTGTAACAGACAGCCGCTAATTTTGGCCCCTTTCCACGACTTAAACTACCTGTCCTGTCCTGCGGGTTTAGCAGGCTGTCTCAATAAGTACTGGAAAGAAAGAAAATAAGTGTAAAACAAAAACTCATTAGCATCAGCATTATCTCTCTTTGTCCATTATTCTGGAAACTTAAATTCGTATCTTTGCAATAATCAAATAGCGCCACTAGTATTTTTTCTAACATTGCTGACAAATAACTGTATACTTCCCAAGCCTTCATCGATTAGGTAACGCCAATTACATACATGGACAGCAATCAGCGAATGTACCAATGAACATATGTGAGGACCAAAAGGACTTAAGTGACATATGGATCATTAACAAACCCAGGAGAGAGGCATCGAGGGGCAAAGGGGGGAGGGCGTGGTTTAGATGACACCTTACAATATCAATAAGACTTACAGAAATCTTTAATTCTTAGATTCACCAAATCCAAAAAAGGAGAAGTGTTGTGACTGTGTTGTCTCAACATTAATATTAAGTGAAGAATAGCTTTCGCTTCACTTTACACATCTGAAATAGAAGCATAACATGTTCATTACTCTTCATATTACACCTATCGTATTTAAGATATAAAAAAGAATTGAATCAACACTACCATTCATGAGCATTTCCATGCATCCATTCACGAAACGCCTTTGCATTGGAGACATGTTGCACTCCTTGAGACTTTGTATTCCTTAATTTCTCTAGCTCTAGTGCTTTTGGATGTTCCATTCGACTCCCCCCGGAACAACTGCCTATCTTACTGGATGTAATATTGAAGGAACTTAGGAAGGAGGTCACAATTGACAAATTCGGGCACACAGTTTTAATCTGCCAGGAAGTTTCGTATCAGCGCACACTCCGCTGCACAGTGAAAATCTCATACTGGACAAATGTTAATTTTTGCATCAAGGTAAAGGCCGACCTCAGTACTGGAAGGTACGTTGTTTCTATTTCATTCAAAGGTAATACGTCATACGCAAGAGGCACCGTAATTGTAATTATTGCATTGGTTTTTACTCTCATAGTGAAGCACTTTTCATGTACCACATGATGTTGGCTTAAGCAGTGCTTTCCATACGTATTCAGATAAGACGCTATAGGACACGTTTGTTTTAAAGTCATGGTTGGGCAGGGTAAATTCTCATTCTGCATGCACGTCCAAATTGCAGTGGAACTTAGGTTTTCTTTGTGATTAGTTCAGAAACTCGTGTCCACAAGGGCAGCAACATCCGCGCATACTTTATACATCCCTGAACATTCGTGGTGTTTGCTCAGTTTCTCATTCAATAAAACTTGAGCAAATTGCTAACATAGTGTTATTTTTGTCAATATTATAAATCGAGGGTAATGCCTGAGTTTGTTTTTAGTGGTCCATATATGGCTGCCTTTCCTGTATCTAAACTTCTGAGCATTAGATTACTCTTGCAAACATAATCTGCATTCATTTACTTATTATGTTGAAACTTCCTTTGTCTCTACTTGTCTCTATGCGTATTCATGACCTGTGCTTTTTATGTGATGTTTCCTTGTCCTATTCAACGGCTCTGCTTGTACTAATAATGCAATTACGTCGTAGCGCCACACATTATCTCCACGTTTTGTGGAATATTTCAGGGATTTAGTTCCGTCGGCAGCTCTGTTTTAAGATTAATTCTCGTAATAAACTTGTCGAAAAAACACTAGAATTCATAGGCTTTTGGATGCATAATTGGCGATGTTAGTGCTATTTTAGATCACACATTCTGCATAGATGTACAGAATACAAAATCGTTTGTCGATAGAAAGGACCTGTACACTAATAGTCTGGCTTTGTAGATTGCAATTGACAATACTAATACGTTTTCTTCAGCAAGCGATAAAAAAATTATACGTTGCGCTTGCGAAAGTTAATCGAAGTTTAAGGGGCGTTCAAAAAGAAACGAGCCGGATGCATAGTTACAGAAACCAGTACCTGTATGAAACTTCCTGGCAAATTAAAACTGTATCCCGGACCGAGTCTCGAACTCGGGACCTTTGTCTTCCGCAGGAAAGTGCTCTACCGACTGAGCTACCCAATCACGACTCAGGACCCTCCCCCACAGCTTCAATCCTGCCAGTGCCTCGTTCCTATCTTCCAAACTTCACAGAAGCTCTTCTCCGAAGAGCACTTGCCCGCGAAAGGCAAAGGTCCAGAGTTCGAATCTCGGTCCAGCATGCAGTTTTAATTTGCCAGGAAGCACACTCCGCTGCAGAGTGAAAATCTCATTCTGCAATACTTGCATGTTAGAAATATTGACCCTGGCTGACCTTGTCTCACTTCGACACAAGGCGGTGAATGTCTACATCTATATCTACATGGATACTCTGCAAATCACATTCAAGTGCCTGGAAGAGGGTTCATCGACCACCTTCACAATTCTCTATTATTCTAATCTCGCATACCGCGTGAAAAAAATGAACACCTATATCTTTCTGTACGAGCTCTGATTTCCCTTATTTTATCGTGGTGGTCGTTTCTACCTATGTTGGTCGGCGTCAACAGAATATTTTCGCATTCGGAGGAGAAGATTGGTGATTGGAACTTCGTGAGAAGATTCCGTCGCAACGAAAAACGCCTTTCTTTTAATGATTTCCAGCCCAAATCCTGTATTATTTCTGTGACATTCCCTCCCATATTTCGAGATAATACAAAACGTGCTGCCTTTTTTCGAACTTTTTCGATGTACTCCGTCAGTCCTATCTGGGAACGATCCCACACCGCGCAGCAATATTCTAAAAGAGGACGGTCAAGCGTAGTGTAGGCAGTCTCCTTAGTAGGTCTGTTACATTTTCCAAGTGTCCCGCCAATAAAACGCAGTCTTTGCTTAGCCTTCCCCACAACATTTTCTATGTGTTCCTTCCAAATTAAGTTGTTCGTAATTTTAATACCTAGGTATTTAGTTGAATTTACGGCTTTTAGATTAGACTGATTTATCGTGTAACCGAAGTTTAACGAAAATGGTTCAAATCACTGTGAGCACTGTGGGACTTAACATCTGAGGTCATCATTCCCCTAGAACTTAGAACTACTTAAACCTAACTAACCTAAGGACATCACACACATCCATGCCCGAGTCAGGATCCGAACCTGCGACCGTAGCGGTCGCCCGGTTCCAGACTGAAGCGCCTTGAGCCGCGCGGCCACACTGGCCGGCGAAGTTTAACGAATTCCTTTTAGCACTCATGTGGATGACCTCACACTTATCGTTATTTACGGTCAATTGACACTTTTCGCCCCATTTAGATATCTCTTCTAAATCCTTTTGCAGTTTGTTTTGATCTTCTGATGATTTTATTAGTCGATAAACGAAAGAGTCATCTGCAAACAAACGAAGACGGCCGCTCAGATTGCCTCCAAAATCGTTTATGTAGATAAGGAACAGCCAAGGGCCTATAACACTACCTTGGGGAACGCCAGAAATAACTTCTGTTTTACTCGATGGCTTTCCGTCAATTACTACGAACTGTGACCTCTCTGACAGGAAATCACAAATCCAGTCACATAACTGAGACGATATTCCATAAACACGCAATTTCACTACCAGCCGCTTGTGTGTTACTGCGTCAAAAGCCTTCCGGAAATCCAGAAATACGGAATCTATCTGAAATCTCTTGTCAAAAGCACTCAACACTTCATGTGAATAAAGAGCTAGTTGTGTTTCACAGGAACGATGCTTTCTAAACCCATGTTGAGTGTTTGTCAATAGACCGTTTTCTTCGAGGTAATTCATAATGTTCGAACACAATATATGTTCTAGAAATTCTGCTGCATATCGACGTTAACGATATGGGCCTGTAATTTAGTGGATAGCGCCTACTACCTTTCTTGAATATTGGTGTGACATGTGCCACTTTACAGTCTTTTGGTACGGATCTTTCGGCGAGCGAACGGTTGTATACGTAATGACTGTCTCATAAAATTTCCGGGGCTGCGATGTTAACCCATTTCGCATGTACAGCTGGACGTCGCTGTCCGAGGTGAAATCGTTTGCCCCTCAGAGCCTTTTTAAGTGGACCACAGGGAGAGAGGTCCGGACTGTATGGAGGGTGGCCGAGAACCTCCCATTTGAATTTCTGCAGGACTGCCGCGACTGTGTTGGCCGTATGAGGCTTTGCATAGTTGTGGAGCAGAATGACCCCATGGGTGAGATTGCCTGGTCGTTTTGGTTTGATCGCTTGGCGAAGGGTGGTCAAGGTTTGCGAGTAACGCTGGGCATTCACTGTTGTCCCGTGCTGCAGGAAGTGAATCAAAAGGGGGCCACCTTGGTCAAAGAAGAATGTCAGCATAACCTTTCCTGCACTCGTGTGGACGGCGACGTCTAGCTGTACGTGCGGAACTGGTTAACATCGCAGCCCCGGGAATTTTATGAGACAGCCATCCACTGCCTTGTGTCACAGTGGGATAAGTGTCTCAACAACCAAGGTCAATACTCCTAACATACAGGTACTGGTTTCTGTAATTATGCTTCCGGCTCGTTTCTTTTTGAGCGCCCCTCATAAATAAGTAATGTGAGTCAGATTGCGTTATCTCGCAGAGGAACCAACCCTCCCCTGCCTGCTTGGGATCAGTGATGAACTTCTGCACTAATCGAGGATGAAGCAGCGAATCCACGTCTTCGCAGATCACAAATATAAAAGGTTAATACTGTATTACTAAACTGCAGGAGCACCCATAGTAACATCAAAGAATTAGTATCGCGTATTTTTTCAGTAAAGAAATCAATGATATACAGTGAGGTCATCTCCGATTGTGAATGTGAATTAGTGTGAATGAAATTATGCATCAAAGGCGGATCGAAATACGTAAGTGGATGCTTTTATAGACAGCCCGCTGCAGAAGATGTAGTGGTACAGTGTATCAGAGAGCACTTACATAACTTCGTGAATAAGTTAACCTGTTCGTACTGTTGTAACAGCGGGAGAGACTCAACTTGTCAGGTACAGAACGGGAGAGTCATGTGAGCGGATCTGGTGCCAGAGACAGAGATCCCTGTGCATTATTCTGAACGTTTTGGCTGAGAATTACTTCAAGCAGATAGAGAACCAATCGTGAAAGTAACATCTGGAACCTCCCTGGCCACGAACAGAACTGAACTTTTCGAATGAGGCAATGTAGCGATGAATATCAATGATAATAAGGCTATAATAGTATTAGTGACAACGGGTGTTATAAGGAATGTCGAGAAAGGTCATTTTTGCTCAGGAAGAATGACAAATTACTGAGTATCTGAGAAGTCAAAGTCAAATATTCTGTGCGTGGGACGGCGATGTGCAGCACAAATGAATAAAACCAAAGCATCGTGGTATGCCTTAAGCAAGTATGTTGCGGGCTCGGTCTTATGGGGTGGGAAAGACCCACCGCGATTTAATAGGAGTGCTATAAAATTGCTTCGTACACAAAGAGAACTTTATCACAGATTTAAGAGAAGTATAAATCTAGCTGACAAAAATCTGAACGAACTGAAATTGAGCCTAAGGAGACCAATGACAAACGTTCTACGACTTAAAAGTAAAATATTCCCAAACGATCAGACTAAAATCCCTCAAAAGTTTGGTCTTACGGTAAGCCAGTAAGCGGTTCGAAATTATCTATTCATTAAGTGACCATACTGAAATCGAAACGGAAGATGGCCGGGAAAAGGGAGAAATTCTTAATTTGGTCTTCCGAAATTGTTTCAGCGTGGAAGATTGTAATACGGGCGCTCCTTTCAATCATCTTAAAGACATCGAAATGGCAGATATTCTGGTAACTGATCGCGGAATAGAAAAGGAACTGCAGTCGCTTAGTAGGGTAAAGACGTCTGGACCAGATGAGGTAACTGTAAGAGTCTACAGAGATTGTGCGAAAGAACTTGCACCGTTTGTACCAGAAGTTTATCGTAGGCCGTTGGGGCAACGAAGGGTACATACGGACTAGTCATACTCGTTTTCAAGAAGGGTCGTAGGGCAGATCCACATAAATGAGGGGCTAAGAGTGCAAGTGTTACAAGTGACATTACTCACACACACACACACACACACACACACACACACACACACACACACACAAACACACAAAAAAGAAGATCTGAGAGCACATTTGTTGAAGTGTGGATCACTTTAGAGTAAAAGAAGTGCAGGCGGTCCTCTGCATTGCTCTGCAGTTTGTGATGATAAAGTTTAGGCTCTCAGCCAACGCCTGGACTGTGTTTAGAAAACAGCTAGTACAATAGTGAAATGGTGGACGAAAAGAGAATTTCCGCTATCTTAGAATTGGCTGCTATCTTTAATGAAGCATTTTTTTAAAATTTAGCCATAATAGAATAGAGAATTAAAATAGAGCCGTAGCCTAAGGTGTAGGATTTGAAGATTACTTATAATTGTATTTAATGCATGTTTAAACAGCCCCTGTTTTGAAATAGTGGAGTTACATCTTGAAGCAAAATCAGTATATTGACACACCTAGGTCACAAGTTCAATGAACCTGCCCATACGCACATGTTCAAACAGCCCCTGTTTTGAAATAGTGGAGTTACATCTTGAAGCAAAATCAGTATATTGACACACGTAGGTCACAAGTTCAATGAACCTGGCCATACGCACATGGAATGTGATATTGCAAAGTTACACTTGAAATATGTATTCGTTCCCCAAGACAGAATGGAAGCAGTGAAGGAGGTCAGCCTAAATTTTTCCGTAGTGGGAGTGGAAAGAGAATACGTTCTTCGAATTAGAGCCGAAACACCATAACAAAGGACGAAGTTGCTTAACACGCTAAAGGGAACAAAATACAATGGATTCATATTAGTAGGATCAGAATCAGCAAAGAAAATCCTCTAACCAAGCAGTTCAAGTATTCGCTAAAACATGATATTGAGTTTGTTGAAGTGGATTTTAGGAAGAACAATGTTTGTCGCTGATCAGTACCTCTTCTACACCATTTGCATCAAGATGAGTATGAAATAAACTTTGAGAAGTAGGAAATTCTTCAGGAAGTAGAAGAACTACATCGCTCCCATTTATCAGTTGTTCTATAACAATACATCCCATTCCCAGACAGCGGTTACCATGGGTGTAAGAAGAAGACATGATCAAAGAAGGGGACAAGGAAGGCTGAAAATTCACAACACAGGGGTACAGCATACAAATGTTCCCCAGGAAGGACATTGTTCAAGATATACCACGGAAGGAAAAGATTATGATTCTGTATTACGGAACTGACTATGAGAGAATTATAGAAAGTGAAAATGAATAATCTCTCCCATGTGTTAGAACGACAATAATATAAATTAGTTTCGGTATTTTTATTTTATTTGTTATTTACCTGCTACTTTTCAGTTTGTTATACTCGTACTAATTTTGTATTAATTATACACATACTCTTGTTCTATCAGGAAGACTATTGTAATATGAGC